>NW_020438957.1:506496-613237 GCF_000699045.2 Agrilus planipennis
ATTATTTAAACTTTTAGTCTAAAAACTTACTTTCGTTATTAATTTCAAATAGTGTTATTAATCAGTTGCCTGTTAAGCTGTCAATTTTTTGTTTTACATCAGAAAGTTATACTTTTTAATTTTCCATATAGAGGTAAAGGTTTAATTATAAACTAAGCCGTTAAAGAAAATATTTATTCATTTCAAGAATGTGCAACAGAGTTTAAAATAAAGATAGAATAATAAATACAAAGCGTAAAGGTTTTCTGTGTAACTGAAAGGAATAAAAGAATTTTAATTACTGGTATTCCATTAAAAAATATATTTCATAAATAATGTATGTGTATATTGCTACTATTATTATTTAGCTACAATTTCTTGAATCCCATACAACCGTCTCAAAATATTTTTTATTGGAACTCCAGAAATGTTTTTTTTTTGTTAAATGTGAAATAATAGAAGGGATTGAAGACTAGAAGAAAGAGTGAATAAAAAATAAGTCCTATTTTACATAATAATAAGATTCAAGACTTACATTTTGAAAAAAGTTTTTGTGAGATAAAAATATTTAACCCGTGATAAGTTTTTATCAGAAGAAAACTGGTCATAAAAAAATACTTTTGACATTAATAAATAATGGTTTATTAGGTTTTTAGTTCGTTTTACTTCCATAACCGTTTAGCATAGGCGTGTTAATTTCTTGAAGTTTTTTCCTGATTTCTTCTCCTAACTTTGCTCTTGGTATTTCAACTTCATTTCTTGAAACTACATCACGAAGCTTAACCACCCCTTTTTGTAGTTCTGACTCACCTATAATTACTGCTAAAGGAATTTGGTACTCTTCACAGTGTTGCAGCTGAGCTAATAGTTTTGGATTCTTTTTATATGATTGTTCCGCCTACAAAAATGATTCCCATTAGTAAAATTGTATTGTATAATATTTAGAAAGTATCTTACTTTCACTCCTTTGTTCCAAAGTTCAGTGCACAATTTCATCCTTTCTTCTAAAAGATTTTTTTGAGCAGATGCTACAAAAACTTCGACATTCGTAGTTCTAACTTTCATTTTCGACGCTGCAGCTTTGGCTTCTATTACTGCAAATATTCTTTCAACACCAATAGACACACCTACACAAGGTACCTGTTTATTTTTAGGGTCGAACATGCCCACCAGATTGTCATATCGACCACCACCCGCTACCGAACCAACACTCCCTTCTGACGTTGAATCTGTTAGAAATATTAAAAGAATAATAAACAATTAAATTATTCTCTCAATATCAGATAGGAAATTAACCTTGTAGGACTGCTTCATAAATTATTCCTGTATAGTAATCAAGTCCTCTTGCAAGACTTAAGTCGAAAAGAACTTTGTCGCTAACACCAAATAAATTACAATAGTGCAACATTAGTTTCATTGCCTCTAATCCTGCAACTGCAGATTTGCTCTTTGTAAGATTAGAATCTGCTAATAATTCTCCGATAAGTTTCTCACGACCATTTAGTTGAACATATTTTCCAATTTTATCAGCTACTTCCGGCGAAAGTCCTTTTTCGTTTATCATTTCTTTTCGAACTTCTTCCCACGGTGACTAAGAAATTTAAATATTGTATTTGACGATTACTTTGATACAATAAAAAAAAAGGATATACCTTACCTTATCCAACTTATCTACTGCTGAACATATTGCACGGAAACATTCTGTAGGAACCCCACAAGCTTCAAACATACCGTCCAATAGTTGCCTGTGGTTTAATTTAATAGTAAAGTTACCAATGTGTAAACTGTCTAGTATTTCATATACTACTCGAACACACTCAGCATCTGGTATCATTGGATCATAAACTCCAGCAATATCAAAATCCTACATCCATAGAAAAATTACAATGTTTAGTAAGAATAAAAATAAATTCCTGTAATAAAACTTACACACTGATAAAACTCTCTGTACCTGCCCCTAGTGATTGAGGGATTATCCCTACGATAAACTTTAGCAATGTGGTAACGCTTAATATTGGAAATTTTGTTCATAGCTAAGTAGCGAGCAAAAGGTACTGTTAGGTCATATCTGAGTGAAAGAATTTCACCCCCCTGGTCTTTTAGATCATAGATGAGTTTTGAATCTTCTCCATATTTACCAGTAAGGACATCCTTAAAGTTTAATAACACAATGACTGTATTTAAAAAGAAATAAAGAAGCAAGTTGATATTACTTTCAATTCAAATATTGGAGTGTCAATGGTTTCAGCACCATGTTTGTCAAATACTGCTATAATTTTCTGAAACACTGATTTTCTAATAGCCATTTGTTCTGGTGTAAAATCTCGTGTGCCTTTTGGTGCTTTAAGAACAAAATTTTTTGTACTTGGAACATCATCTTCTTCAATTGCTTTTAACTGTGCCTTTAATTTTAAAAGTTTTGCCACTTCTTTATTACTACCTTGTCATGGTTGTTAATAATTTCTGCAAAGATAAGTGTTTAATGCTATTAAATATGGAAATATAGATTATTGGGAAAAATAATTTTAACTGTTGCAAACACTGTTTTCATTCAAGTTCAATTGCATTTGATAATAAATTTTTTATTTGGCAATTAATAAGAATATTTTTTATTCAGCAATTAGGAATAAAAAGCAATTAACTTTAATTTCTTCGTAATGAATTAAATCAAAATGATGAAAATAACCAACTGAGTAAGAAGAAAGTTCAATTTATACAAGAAAATTCAAAAAAGACCCCAAAAACCTTAGATAAGCAGAAAGCACATCAGGACACCAGTATTCAACAGATCTCCTGCAATGACATTTCTGACTCTGAAGATGAAAACCAAATTGAAGATCAGCCTGTCTCTAATACATCAATTGAAAAAGATGAAGATAAGCAATTAGATGAGAAGGAAGTTCAAGCTTCACAAGGAAATTTTAAAAGAACTCCAAAAACCTTTGATAAGGGAGAATTTATTAAATCAAAATTTCTTGTTGAAATGCCTGCTGATTTTTACCAGTTTTGGGAGTATTGTAAGGATTTAAACAATGATGATCCATCTGATGCCCTCAAAGATATGAGTTTAAAATTAGTTGGTCCCTATGATGTTCTAGCTGGAAAGTTTTCTGATATTATAGAACCATCTTCAGAACAGTATTTGTTGCACTGGAGATATTATTATGATATTCCAGAGTTTCAAACAGTAATAAAAGGAGATGACTCCTCAGGTTTTCATATTGGTTACTTTAGGGATACTCCAAATGATAAGCCTGTTTTTATGGCTAAGAATTCTGCTGAAAAGAATGGAGAAATAACTTGTACAGGAGATAACATTTTTGCAGCTGTTTTGTGAGAAAANGCTGCAGCTTTGGCTTCTATTACTGCAAATATTCTTTCAACACCAATAGACACACCTACACAAGGTACCTGTTTATTTTTAGGGTCGAACATGCCCACCAGATTGTCATATCGACCACCACCCGCTACCGAACCAACACTCCCTTCTGACGTTGAATCTGTTAGAAATATTAAAAGAATAATAAACAATTAAATTATTCTCTCAATATCAGATAGGAAATTAACCTTGTAGGACTGCTTCATAAATTATTCCTGTATAGTAATCAAGTCCTCTTGCAAGACTTAAGTCGAAAAGAACTTTGTCGCTAACACCAAATAAATTACAATAGTGCAACATTAGTTTCATTGCCTCTAATCCTGCAACTGCAGATTTGCTCTTTGTAAGATTAGAATCTGCTAATAATTCTCCGATAAGTTTCTCACGACCATTTAGTTGAACATATTTTCCAATTTTATCAGCTACTTCCGGCGAAAGTCCTTTTTCGTTTATCATTTCTTTTCGAACTTCTTCCCACGGTGACTAAGAAATTTAAATATTGTATTTGACGATTACTTTGATACAATAAAAAAAAAGGATATACCTTACCTTATCCAACTTATCTACTGCTGAACATATTGCACGGAAACATTCTGTAGGAACCCCACAAGCTTCAAACATACCGTCCAATAGTTGCCTGTGGTTTAATTTAATAGTAAAGTTACCAATGTGTAAACTGTCTAGTATTTCATATACTACTCGAACACACTCAGCATCTGGTATCATTGGATCATAAACTCCAGCAATATCAAAATCCTACATCCATAGAAAAATTACAATGTTTAGTAAGAATAAAAATAAATTCCTGTAATAAAACTTACACACTGATAAAACTCTCTGTACCTGCCCCTAGTGATTGAGGGATTATCCCTACGATAAACTTTAGCAATGTGGTAACGCTTAATATTGGAAATTTTGTTCATAGCTAAGTAGCGAGCAAAAGGTACTGTTAGGTCATATCTGAGTGAAAGAATTTCACCCCCCTGGTCTTTTAGATCATAGATGAGTTTTGAATCTTCTCCATATTTACCAGTAAGGACATCCTTAAAGTTTAATAACACAATGACTGTATTTAAAAAGAAATAAAGAAGCAAGTTGATATTACTTTCAATTCAAATATTGGAGTGTCAATGGTTTCAGCACCATGTTTGTCAAATACTGCTATAATTTTCTGAAACACTGATTTTCTAATAGCCATTTGTTCTGGTGTAAAATCTCGTGTGCCTTTTGGTGCTTTAAGAACAAAATTTTTTGTACTTGGAACATCATCTTCTTCAATTGCTTTTAACTGTGCCTTTAATTTTAAAAGTTTTGCCACTTCTTGGTCAATCTGAAGAGGAAAAAAGGATAAATTGCACTTTAAAGTAAACAGTCATGCATAAGTATGCTAATTTTTATCATTTGTATTTTTATTTGGATATTTGGCAGGACTATTGCATTAAAATTTATTAACATATAAAGAATTTTATACAGTAGTTTTTAAGAAAGTATACTTTACAAATATATGAGTTGTTCACTGACCTGTAGTTTATTATAATAAAAGGAAGTAGCACTAATACACCTCCTTGCCTTATAAAACCTTACAGGTCGTGAACACCATGTAATGAACTGTGGCAGTAGAATTGTCATCCTTGTTTTTTTTGCTTCAACACTTTAACAAAACATAAATTGAGTAAAATTGAATTACCTGATTATCCAAAACAAATTTCTGAAAATTCCTTTTGGAACCTTCAGTGGATGACTTAAATAACTTGCATTCTGATTCAGAAAAACTTTGTATATGTTTAAACCATCGATTTAGATGTACATACTGATTAATTTCTTTGTTTACTATTAAACTAAAAATTTCTTGATCCAGTTTACTTGGGGTAAAAGAAGAAATGTAGCTACGTGATGAGAGATAATTGTTTAAATCAGACAAAAACCTTTCATTTACGTTATAGTTCAAGGAGATTCCATTCAAACCCTAAAGATATATTATAGACAAACTATTACATAAAGCAAAAAGTATTTTACTATGTTCTTATTATTTAAACTTTTAGTCTAAAAACTTACTTTCGTTATTAATTTCAAATAGTGTTATTAATCAGTTGCCTGTTAAGCTGTCAATTTTTTGTTTTACATCAGAAAGTTATACTTTTTAATTTTCCATATAGAGGTAAAGGTTTAATTATAAACTAAGCCGTTAAAGAAAATATTTATTCATTTCAAGAATGTGCAACAGAGTTTAAAATAAAGATAGAATAATAAATACAAAGCGTAAAGGTTTTCTGTGTAACTGAAAGGAATAAAAGAATTTTAATTACTGGTATTCCATTAAAAAATATATTTCATAAATNCGTGATGAGAGATAATTGTTTAAATCAGACAAAAACCTTTCATTTACGTTATAGTTCAAGGAGATTCCATTCAAACCCTAAAGATATATTATAGACAAACTATTACATAAAGCAAAAAGTATTTTACTATGTACCTAATTATAGTGCAATTAGAAAGTGATTGTCTTTCACAATATTCTCATTGCCAAATTCTTTGTCTATTATAAATTTTAAGCAAAAGTAAAAATCAACAAATTTTAAAAAGCCCTATATAGATAAACTCTAAAAAAATGATGCAATAATCTTTTGTAAATAGGATATACTCACTTTATCTTTTATTTCTTTTTCTGCCTTTAATTTTCGAACTAAATCTGCCTGTTCTTTCACCAAATTCTGTATCTGCTCTTTACTTTGCATATTCACTTTCCAGATGATTCTCTTATTTATTTTAATTAGGATTATTTTAAACCAAAACAACCACGCACAAAATCACCGCTACTATTCCACGTGCAAATAGGTAAGGCTAATAAATAATTTATGAGTATTTAATGACAACTGCTGTCTATGTTACGTCATGAAAATTGTGAGGTATTTTTGGAACCTTCCGCGCTATCTATAATTACAGAGATGGAACTAATAAACTTTTTGAAACTACCGCGTTAGTGCGCCATTACTGTGAAGAAAAAATTACTAATGCCGATATGATGGCGTTATTTCCTTTTCCATCCGCAATTTCTAGAAATAATTCGGCTCTCGTTAATTTTCGTATTGTAGCGTCGCATTATCTTGTTAGACTTATATTAACTATGATTATATAAATGAGTATCGTTATTTTAATTACAATCTCATCTCAATATAAGTTCGGGTAAACTATCGCGATTGTGTAAAAGTTTTCCGAAGTATTTTCTTGTTTGACTGATTAATAAGTGTAAGTTTAGTTACCATTTAAAGAGATCGTAGGACATGGATACATGGTCAGCATGCAAGAATAAGGTTGGTATAGAATATATCTAGGTAAACAAGTTTTGAAATTTAAACTAAAAATATGCCGCTAAAATAGGTACTCAGAGTTTGCGTCGTAAGCCGCAAAAAGTTTATATTGAGCTGAATTTTGTATTAGAGGTACCTAATGTTTTAGAAAATTGTTAAGATAATAAAAAATAACAGTTAAGTATATAGTAGGCTTATAGAGAATAAAAAGTTTTAATTTTTTTATTATATCAGGAAATTTATTTCGCATAACGGCGGTTATTAGTTGTTGCACGGACAGAAAAAAAAATGAAAATCAACAGATTGAGTTTATTATCAATAAATTAAATGTACAATATTCATCTTTGGCAGGAAAACATGAATTGCGCACCGTATTATATATTTTTGCGTTGAGCGTACTCTATTTCGATCATTAAATTTCCCAACGTAATAAGTCCTAGAGAGAAACAAATAATTCCGCCTACGGAAAAAATTTCATGTAGCACACCATTTTTAGCCCATGTTGTGTATTTGCTTTTTATTTTATGGTAGAATTTTCTGACTGTGTAGACAACCTTGTCTCTGCAAAGAAATAAAATAAAATTTGCATAATAATTATGCACTCTCATTGCGAAAAGAATTAATTACTTTTTTGTGAAGTTGGATATGTCTATGTCTTCAAATTCTTCACTACTGTCTGCGTTTTTTGTTTCTTCTAAATCTTCATCTTCCGACTCATTTTCGGACATGCTTTTATCTTCTTGCGAATTGGCCCGACTTGCTGCTTCTATGCCTTCTTTTATTTTAGACAGATCAACTCCTAATCTGAAAATAGGAAGTGATTTCGGTGATTGAAGATTTGTAAAGAATTGACGCAATCATTCATAGCTACTTTTTTCCTTAATTCAAGCAAATTAATACGTAAATAAACTTACTCTAAACGGCTTAGTCTTGATGACCTTGCCAAAGTAGTTAATCTGCTACTTAAATCTGATGTTCTACGGGTAAATTTAGCTCCTTTTCCCACTGCTAAATTGCCCTCAAAAGGTTGAGTAATTGTGGCGATACTCGCTCTTCTTCGAGTAGCAACATTTTTGTTACCATTTGATGTTTGGGTAGGTGAAACTCGTGTTTTGTTCACAATCATCGAATCAGTTGAGTTGGTGTGTTGCAGCACTCTCCTGAATCACATCATCTTTCATTAAGTTATTGAATTTGTACGAATGAAAAGAAGTAATAATAAGTATTGGTAGATATTGAAATGGGTTTTCTTTATGAAATGAATATTGTGGTGACTTTGAGTTAGTACTCAGAATTACCTATGACAATTTCCATTTAGCTTACTTCGTGTACTGGAGTTGTTTTCGAGCTGAATCTCTTTGTTGTTTTAATGCAGTTACGTAATTGATCATTAGGTGGGCAGCTTGAGCAAGACGATGTTCATGTTGGACAGCACCAAATCTTTCAGCTGCGATTGTAGCATGGGAAGATGCTTTTACCACTATGTCGGTTTGTGCTAAAAGATTTGTTAATAATTCTGCTCTTTCTGCGTCCACGCATAGCGGCTGAATCTTGTGCACCTAAAATTAAATTATCATCCTTGAATTCTGTTTTTCTGAATCGTCTACTCAATGTCAATTTGTTGACCACATTGGTCTAAACTTAGATATGCGCTCTTAAAAATATTTGACGCTTATACCTTTTCAATAAGTTTGTCAATTTCATTGGCGAAGTTTATTTCCGTTTGATCTCGAAACCTTTGTTGTCGTTCCCATCTATCAGTTATAGTTGTTGCGTCTATAGAGAAAGCTAAAGCTAAAGCGATGAATCTTTCCTCCATCTCTTGCTCGCTTAATCTGATCCTATAAGGTATGAACAATTTTAGAAAATACTACAAATGGCGCAGTAAACGCCATCTGTAGCACTATGCTACATTTTAGGATTACGTATGCATCGTGCTACAGATGGCGTTTACTGCGCCATTTGTGGTATTTTCTAAAACGCGCTGTTGAGGCAGCAGGTAAAAGTTGGTCTATGTTCTGTCGGAGCTGTTTGCGACACGCTGATGAGATCCAAAAAGATCGAAATCGCGATCCGAGTCTGGCAGTTTCGCCAGAATACAGACCACTTCGAGTTATTTTATGAACAATTTATTCATATGCAGAAATATCTGAACATATAACTTTATGTAGTTGTACGATTACTTAGATTGGTGGTTTTCTGAACCATAAAAAAATGTTCCCTTTATATATTCAAATCAACATCATCAAATTATTTCCTAGAGCCGTAACAAAATTAGCTCGTTCTATGGTAAAAGGTGCCGAATTAGGTAGGTCTTTTTGTGACTTTATTTGAAAATTAAATAAAGTACCACATTCATTTCCTTTAATTGAGTTTACAATTAGTGGTACTGAAATGAAAAATTAGCAACTTAATTTACGTTTACAGTTAATCGTTATGAAATTGTTTCATTTATTTGCTTGTGTAATTACCTATTGCTGACTTGTTGACACACATGGACGTAAGAATCATTTATTTGTACATTTATTTTTGAAATTTGTCAGGTATAATATGTGTAAATTGAAAAATTGTTTTGCGTTCTTGGAAATCACATCAGCAGATTGTAACTTTACAACTTGCATTTTTTTTATAAACTCGTAATAAATTACATTAACTCAAAGCAAACTAATAGGGTTCAAAGAATTGCAAGTTTTTTTATCATTAATTTGCTATGGTGAGCACCTATCTCCTGGTATACAGGGTGTCTAAAGAATCAGTGACATACGTAAATATACACAAAGCCGTACGACGATTCACAGTAAATTTAGTGATTTTTCTGTGTTAATTCTGTGTTCTAATTAAAATTTTTATGCTCCATTTCTTATATGAAAATTGGTGGTGGTTCCGAGTGGGGTGTGCTATGTCAGTCTTCGCTTAAAACACAAGGAATGGAGAACTAAAATTTTAATTAGAGCTTTAATTTAGCACTAAAAAAGCACCAAATTCTTCTGTGAATCGTTTCGTGATTTTGTGATGTGAATCTACTAGCAGATTTAGAAATTCCTCGTGGGTCTCTAATCATAATGCTTTCTATAAGATATAAAGACGTCCTATTTAACAATTTAAAAGTATTTCTTTTTTTGATAGGTACAAACCTTACTTCTTTTATACTCTGTCGCCTATTTCTTACGTAATTATCTTCTATTGGATATAATTGTTATTGGTAATCGTACGTGAAATTTATCTGTCTGTCTACAATCCCTTGCGTAAATTTCAGCCAAAGCCAGTAAACACTATTTTATTTAATCGACAACGTTTTAGCAAATCTAATTTTTCGAATTAACATAATTTCGTCGTAAAATTTAATAGTCTCGTCTGTAAACAGTAACTTCTCCTCCATATGGACATGGGACTTTGAAAAAAATAAGGTTTTGACTATGTTTGGGTTGCAGTTTAGAGAACAAATCTCTTTAATGGCCGGCTTACCTTCTCATTTAGCCTTTTACTACACATTTATACTGTAATATACTTCTAGCGTATGCATTTAATTTAATATACTCAAAAACTAATTAGTTATTTGTGGAGTTTTAAACCAAATTATCTGCCAATAAATATTTTAGATTTGCATTTTAATAGCCTTATATTTTATAGTTTGTAGGCACGCGCAAGGTAGAAACAATAAAATAATGTAAAAATTTCGTAACATGATACTGGATGTAAATTTTTATTAAAAGAAATAAATTGTCAAATCAGTTTTGGGGGACTAAAGAAAAATCAAGGAAAAGTGTAATATAATTTTACTTTAAATCAAAGTTATCGGTTTAATTTGGTATAAAATTTACATTTTAACTCTTGAATGAAGTGATATAAGCAGTCTGTTCTGCAGAATCCTTTGCCCAGAGGTCACATTTATTAATTATTTATTAACTATTCCTTTTCATTTTGGCAATAACATGTGTTATAAGCATTTTTGTTAATTTATGTAGTTTTTTTCCAAGGTGGCGGTCAAATAATTACACAACTATATGGTTTTTGTAACGTTTCGGTTTATTCAACCTGTTTGTACACAGATACTAACTTATTTTTAAACATTCTCTCATGTTGAACAACAGAGAATGTGTACAAGCAGTAACACTTCAAAAGTCTTTAAGATGATTGAATAGAGCGAAACGTTACAAAAAAGTTATAATTGTGTAATTATTTGACCACCCTGGAAGAACTACATAATTTGATAGTAACGGTCTAGAATCTAACTTAAATTTTTTTAAATAATGTTTAGGATAAATATCTTGATTCGATTAAAACAACCGAATTTTTGCATATCTGCTTGCTACATTATCGATTTTATATATCACTTAATTAATGTAGCGCACAATTATCCCATTATGTAATGTATCTACATGAATTCAATGGATTATTTATAAGGCTATCTTATCAGTTTTATTACCAGTAATTATTTTATTAGTAGCTAAAATGATTGTTTCAATATGTTTAATGGTTGCTGATTTATTTTCTAATTTTAAGTTTACTCAAATCCATAATGAGATATGATATTATGTTTATTGTTTTAATAGTTCGTACATAAATTAGATAATTAATTTTCCATTTTAATTGTATACTTTGAAAGTATGTCTACGATAAAAATGGTTTGACCGATTTATTTTGAAAAATACGTTTTTAGAGAGCACTTTGTAAAGTTAATATTTCATCAATTTCTTTTGCATATTCAATTTTATTGGAATTCTTACCCTGTATTTTCTCCGGTTAGTCCCAATTTCTGCAAAACTGAATCAGGTAAACTTGGAAAAACCTGAAATTCTCCATCTGTATTATATTCCTTAGCATGACCATCAGATAGTGACCTCAGTTTTCGAGTCAAAGTGTCCTACAAAACAAGCCATTGTTTTCAAATTCGCTAAGAAATGTTAATTATTGATACATTTTCCACTTTATAAGTTGTTATGTTATTATAAAAAAAGTATTGTGTATAAAATATTGTTATGAACGTATACCGCAGGCGGCGATCGATACAGCCGCATTCTTAATAACCCTAGCGAAAGCCGACAAATTATGACATCTGCAACACCTTACCTTATGCAATCATAAACCATACCGGTGTCTTAAAATAAAAACACCAAATTCCCCGTCTGCAAAAATACATTTCTGGCCTGGGTCTATAATAATTATTTAATAAATATTATGGCGTAAGCGGTATGCTTATTTTTGGTAATTTATTGTAAATAGAAATCATCCGCCTTAGATCGTCAGATAAGTCGTTAGATTTGTTTATTTACCAACTTCCCGTAAATATTTGAGTAATATAGGTATATACCAATACCTATTTCATTTTATCTATAACAAAGTTTCCCGAAAACTCGTTGAAATATGTAATACAGAGCGAATTTTCGACCATTGTTTATTTTAATACGTCTTTTAATAGACTGTAAACCTCTCTTTCGTTCTATATAAACAAAACGTTTTCTAAATCGTGTACACTTTTCCTCAATCTAGATCTAATAATAAGATCTTTTGCAATCTAGTAAAGCATTTTATGATCTCTGTCATGTATGTCATGTGGCAGACGCTCATATAATGTCTTTTTAATTGCGATTCTTAAAAATAGTTTGCATTCAGATATCATAAAGATTACTTTTTCAGCTCTTTTATCGTCATTGCTTGTCGCCCAGAGAAGAAAAAGTAAAAAAAAATTATTAATTTAATTTATTAGTAATTTTTGTTTTCGTACGGGTGCAAAATAGTTTTCTAATATTGTATAGGAAGTTGGAATTTAATTAAAACTTTGGTGATGTATAAATTTTTTGGTGTACTTGTGGTACTTTCTTGAGACTTTAAATATAATATTTGCTCATGTGCCTTAATAGGCATTAAATTTTATTACTCTGTTGTAAAAATAGATCTGCAGACTACAGATATCAAATGGATATATAGCTATCCCCATCCCATGATGTAACCGCCACTAATGTCTTGTACGCATTCGATAGGCTAGTTGCTATAAACAAACATTTTTTACTGGGTTTTGTTTATGCTCATTCCAAAACAGAAAAAATCAGAGGAAAACCATGTGTTATCTTTTGTAATGGTTACATTGCCACAAATTATTGTTATCAAATTTCTATCATTATTTTAATAGAAATGCCTGTTCAGTTTACATCATCCCTGAATTTTTTTATATAGGTATCTAATCGGAGTTTTTTTAACCTGAATTATATTTCTTTGTTACATTTCTTATAAAAGTTTGCTGGATAATTATATAGAGCCTATTTTCTGCAATGTATTTCTTCTTGTGCTTTCCGCAGAATTGAGAATTATAAAACCGCAGTGGATTATTATTCATTTGCAATTTGATCGGAGTCTATTAAAAGTTTAACGAGCTGCTTAAGACCAAAAATCATTTAAACAGCGGAAATGCAATAACATTAGAATCACCGTTATGGAATTAATTAGAACACTGTTCTATTAATTTTTAATTATACCAAAATGAACTCAAAAGAAATCGTAAACAGGTACAATAACTTGTTGTATTTTTTAAATATATGGAGCAATTGTTGAACTAATTAACGAATTCTTAATAGAAAATAAGTTTATTTATCGGTTTCACAATTGATGCTAAATTTTAAATAATGTTCCACTCCACTTTTCTTCAAATATTCTGTTAAACTTTATTAAAAACCATATATATAATAAATAATCACTAAATGTTTATTTATTTGTCATCTTTAAAGAGTTGTCGGCGAGAATAAGACACGCACTTCCAGTCTTCCTATCTTCGCCTTTCCGGAAAAGTAGAAAATCCCTTTACGAACAATAATGCAATGTAGATATACTTCTTTACTCCTGTTTTGCTTTATGTCTCTAAGTGACCCATCATGTCTTATAAGTTATCCTGCCATGCTTTTTCTCCTTTTTTTATTGATTTCTATAGCAATCTCTTTCTAATGCCTCCTCATTTCCAACATTTTCAATGCACGGTATTTTCATCATCACATTACAACTCAAACGTTTTCTTACATTTCCTTCACCACCGTGTCTGCCGCTAACGTTTCCAGAACCGCGTTTCAAGCACACTTTTAGTACAATATAAAGATCCTATACAGTAGGTTCACTTCCCAACCACGTCTCTCCTGTCATCGTATAGCCACAGTACAAATACATTTTGTATCTAAACATTTCGGCAAAGCACATAAACTTAATTTATAATGACCTACAAAATTTTAGACAAATCAAAGGAGTGAACCTACTGTATAGAATCTTTATACCGTGCTTTTAGTAATCTCTTTCAAATTTCCAAATTAACCGCATTTGCGAGCACAGAAGTGACTTTTTTGGTTATTAAAGGCGTCTCGATCTGTGCTATCCTCTCCTTAATGTCTCTATTTAATTTTTAAGAAGCTGACCAATAAGTGTTGATGATAGGAATAAAAAAAAATCTCCCAGACAACTTGTTTATTCAATAATGATAACCGAACTTTAATATTATTTTGCTTTTATATAATTATGCAGATAACATTAGATTTATTTCAAAGCATGCATTAAATGAAAACGATTTCGTGAAAACACGGTTTCTTTAAATTAATAATCGTATTCGTATTTTTGACAAAACTGTTACCTATAACCTACGTATTATCATTATCGGTCCTTCACTTGATAACTGTTAAATTACTGATAAGTTTATCTTTTTGAAATTACAGACTGAAACTTTAATGATCTTTTTCAACTGGCTAAACTTTTAGGCGAAATGTAATGCAGTAAACAACTTCATCTGAAACAGCAACCTCAGAGGTTAAAGGCGTTTTAATTGTTAGCACCTACGGTATAAATTAACGGATAGATAGCTTTATTAAAAACATGATGAGTTTTACAAACTAAACATTTTTATTCTTCTCGCTTTTCTGCTATTTTCTCCTCCATAGTATTCCTTCTATTTGACTTTTCCATATTTTCGCACCAGTTCATGTCATTCCACATTTCTTAAAAATGTGTTCCAGTGCCTCTGGTTCCAATTTAGACAACCTGTATATTTTCTTCTGTTCTTCCCAGTACCTTCCGTCGTCCTATTCTCACTTCCTACTTTATATCATGCGGTTAAACTTCGGTTTTTCTCTTTGCTCTTTCATCTCTTAAATAATGCAGTTTTTCCTGCCTTTCTTTTCATATTTTCTTGTATGCCTGGACGAATTCTAACTCATTCTTTCTCTTTTATGCTTATCAATGTCTGTTCTTTCCAGTCAGTTCTATTTTTTTTTTTAATTTCCATCTGTAGTGATTGATTACCCTTCATCTTTTTATTAAATATTTTTTTCCATGTTTTCCTTGTGATTTTCTTTCCTAAGGTCCTGTTTCTTTTTCCAATTCTTTTGATTAATAGTTATGTAAAAAAAAAGCTAATCTATGCACCATAATCGTCAATATTTCCGGTTGAAGATGGACATCATATTATTTTTGCCTTTTCCTAATAAGATTCAACTTCAAGTACAACAGTTAAACAGATTCTTAAAGCAAATAGTGAAGGCAATAGGCAACATACACAAAATTAGTTAGTCATTTTATAGTGCTACATATATATCTAATATTTATTTACTTCTGGAACGGTGTGCTATTGTGTTTCAGTTCCAACACCATTCATAATTACCTGTTCAATCGTCTTTCACGTTAACGTGACATAAAAACCTTCAATCAAGGAAATCCCAGTGTTTTGACTGACAATAAAAGTAATTTAAAAGGCGTGCATTTTAAATGTTTAAGGATAACATGACTGCGTTTGTTTACGCATTGCTGCCCAACAGCCATAAAAGTGATCATGGGAGTTGTTTTTCCCTTATTTGGGCAGCTCAGTCTTGACTAACATGCTCTATACATTCATATGTAACAGGCACAAGAATCGCTATAATAGTGGGTGTCACTGATAACAGTAAATGTGTGTATGTACCTATAGAATATTCTATAGTGTGTGGAAGTCATCGAGGTCAGTGATAACGAACACAAACATGTATATTTTTATTGTAAAATGCTATAATGGACTTGATACTTGCTATATCGTCGGTAGACATTTGGACGGTCCATAATCCGACATATTAAAATCATTTTTACATAAAACAAAAAAAATAAAAACTTTTTTGATTTTATTACTTGGAGGCATTTACCTCTTTATAACTTAACACATTAGTTCGTTATAAATTATGTATGTCTACAACCTTCAGTTGTGTATTGTGTATTTAATTCTATATCAGCAATCTCCATTTTTAAAATATAATAAAATAAAACAGAAATTGAAGTGTTAATTTCATAATTTTGTATAGACGGTTACAATATTTTATTGCATATTACGTATTTAGGAATTGAATCTATGAATCGGAATTTATGATTATCTTAATCTTCCTGTATCTGAGAATATTACCCTCTATACTAATTTGCGAAATTTATACAACCAGTATAAATATCCATATAAATACACTAATTGAATTCATGATACCAATTAAGTGTTTCATCTTCGGTTGACCCCTGAATCCCGAAGTGACTATCATGCGATCAAAGTACATAAATTGCAAAGAAAGACAGTGTTTGAAGCCCTCAAGCGATAATAATATTATTTGTAATGTCTCAAGTGTGAAATAGATTTTCGATGGCTAGTAAGACCGCTTAAAATTTTAATAATAAAGGAAGTAACACATATAAAAATTCTACTCGGTTACATTCTTGAAGCGATAGATGTCGAGAGAATATATAGGAAAATCCTTTAGAATGAAATTGATACTTTACGGTATTATAAAAAATGCGATATAAGTTAGAAATCACGTAAAATGTCAAACGATATTATCCAAGATAGAGTTACATAGGCTTAAAAATAACGAATAATCGAATTTAAACAATGAATTTAAATGAAATTTTATAGTTGCGACCTAAAGAAGTGAAAATTTAAATCGCAAATTATTTATTAATATAGGAACATAACTCGATGAAACATATTTGAAATAGTTGAATAAAAAAATAAATAAATTACTGCGCATATTACCACAAATAGAAAAAATTTTGACAAATTTTTCGAACATATAGATACTCCATTTTTTGACTGTTAATCAATTTTACTTACCCGTCAAATAATATCATCATATAGTAGCTTGCAAGTAGGTATATATAAAACAGTTTCTGAAATTTGACACGCTATTTTTTATATAATAAATAATAACATTATTTGGCTTTACAAAACAATACGGAAAAAATACGATATTTTGTAAACGAATAGATATTTTTAACTTTATATTTACAAATTATTTACTTCAGATTCTACTTAATCAAAATTAGGGGTTCGACCCCTGCAATATTCTTTTCTACTATAGAAACGAATATGACGTACTTTTTTAGAAGATACACAGGGTGATAACATGTACTTGCGCGTTTTATATCTTTTATAACAGGGTGCACTAATGAATTAATTAAAAAATGAACAGCACAGGGCATTAAAGACATGTTTTAATTTTAATATACCTTGTGAAAAGGTATGTGGATCATTGGAAAAGTATTTTGTGGTATCATACCTTATCATTGATCGTCTGAGGAATCGTACCATCCTGAGGGGGTGTTTTGCAATCGTCAATTGGTATTTCGTCACTACTATCCGAATTAGTGCTTGAGGCACTTGAAAGAGAATAAGAATCCCCAGTTTTTTTTAACGTAGTGTTTATTATATCCAAATCTGAGACTTGAGGATTTGTTTGAAGGACAGACCGCTGAGAGGGATTGCAATTCGAAAGTCTTTCGTAATGATTCAGGGTTTCCGCCATCGCACTTGTATTGCTTTGGTCTATTGTTGATAAAATTATAAGACGAGTGAAATTTCAAATCACAGAAACATTTCGCGACTGATACTCCGTCCGCTTACTTTGCTATACGAACACTTATTAGCAAAATGTGGAATTATTTGACAAGTTATGCACTCCCCACTTGTTCCGAGGCTACGAATCGCCAAAGAACATCCAGTTGCTTGCTTAATACATAATATGTACCTATACATATTATTTTCTAATTTTACTTCCCTGAAAAATTTTTACACTTTTTTCGATTTATTACCAATATATATGCTACAAATTTCTAATTGTCTGTTAATTACGTGATCACATTAGTTAGACAGTTAGAAACCAATGTGTAGGTACTATTTATCGAATGATAAAATATAATTAATAGCTAGTTACTAATAATGAATTGATAAGAACTTACCAAAACATCTAATGGTGCTAATGTAGGCTCATCGGTTTCTTCTTCTTCATCTTCTCCTTCTTCAAATATTTCGTTTGTCCATGGACGATTACTTAACTAACAATAATTGAGAAAATAATTACTAGTAATTGGGAATATGTATAAAAAAATAAATGTTTATTAATTTTTTATTAAGGAATTATCCACATACGTATCAACAGAGCCAAATGGTTTTTTTAAAACTGATATTTATTAACCAATTTTAATTGTCAAAATAATTGACTTTTTTACGACAATTTCTTTTAGAGGGGTCTTAAAATTAATCGTTTTTTTTTTTTTAAGTAACCATTATATTATGATCTCAGTTTGTATTCAATTTCTCGATCTCTTTGCCGCTTATGAATGAGTGAACAATTATATTGCGTTCAATTTGAAGCAATAGCTTGCATGAAATTGAAACAATCTGTTCTCTGATGCTTTGAATTAATTTCGCAGAAGTTCGTTGGTATCCGTGCAGAAAGACTAAAATTATCCGGAAATGCATGTTGTGTTTTTATTAACACTTGGCAATAGACCAAAATAATTAGTTTAAAGTATTTCGGGTTCTTTTGGAAAAATAACAAAGTAATTTTCCATGAAATTAAGTTGTTTGACGATTGAGAATCTCAATATCGTTTCCAGATTATTAATACAGTATACTCTTGATGGTGTATATTTTACCCTAGGTCACACCGTATACTGTAAATAAATCATTTACTGGCCTTAAAAATCGGTATTTCGTCTTTTTATTGTTGCGCATTGCTGATAATCCCCTATATATGCATTTAGTAGTTACTTTCCCGGTCCGCTAATCCTTAATCGTTAACTTCTTCAGCAAATTCGTTGCTCTGAACAGTTCGATAATGTTAAGGACTGGTGTTGTTTTGTGCTGGATTTACCGATGTCTTCTACCTCTGTATCTCATCCCTGCATTTTTAACTAAGTATATTTAACATCTTGCTCCATTTCATATTGTCAAAAGCATTTTCTAAATTTACCAACCCTATGTATGCGGTCTTTCTCTTTTGTTACCGTAAAGTTAGTATGACCTCTGGCGTTCCTCCTATCTAGTTATTCTAAACGAAATTGACCATCCCCCTGAACTTCGGGACTTTCCCCGTCTCGTAAAAGCAATTAAGTGGCCTAAACATACGATCTCGTACCTTTTGTTCTACATGTTCTGAGATTTTCTCCTGTTATCCCATCCATACCTGGTGCATTATCATCAAACTCTTCTATTATTATGAGCTAACCTAGCTGTATTGTATGACTAAACTGATTAGAATGACTACCTATGCACGCTGATTGCTAGTTCATATTTTTTTTAAGAATTTTTCATACATCTTTCGTCTAAACTTATTGTTAGAAAACTGGACATTTATTAAGTATTACCTTTATTCTACTTTTGGCTATGAAATACAGCGTTTTTCAAGTCATCATAATTGGAAACCAAGACAAAACATGTTAAATAATTATGCAGATTCCTTTTGCAGTCAACATTATTCATTGTTCAAGTCTTTTATCTTGAAGAAAATGGAACAACAGTTCATGCTGACCTTCAGAATTGGAATAAATACAAAATTAAGTTAGTGTCAATCAGTTGCCGGAAATCTTTTCTTTGGACTTAACACGAAAATCCATTTACATGTTATGTATTTGTTTTGTCATTATTATCGTGGGTATTAAAAAAAAAGATATCAACAAGGAAAGGATAATTTGCAATCGTCGGGAATTCACGTATTGACTAAATAGAATTATTTGAAAGCGGCACATTATTATATAACGTATTAATAAAACAATGGACGTACCTTGAACATGTTATATATATATACGGTTATTATATACTATTAGGTAACCTTGAGATACTAAAACTGCAAAGTTTGTCATTAAAATGTATCCAAAACACTCACGCACTTTTTTATCGCGTTCTTCGTGCCTCCATTTGTTGTATGCGAACGTTCTACTGAGAAATTATTTATGGCGCTTTTGTAAACAAAGCTTGTCTATTTCATTAAAGTCAAATATGAACGACCTTCTGAATGTATTAGAAATCATTAATCGCGGATACCACAATTAACTGTTAACTTAACAGCCTTATTCAAACAAACTTAACGCGAAATCGAACGGAGTTGCAACAGACGGATCGTCAGCTACAGGGTGGATAGTGCCTGATTAAGACAAAAAACATATTTTGATTTTTTTTTCGAAATTCTGTCTCGTTTGTATAGCCCAATATCGGTAAATGTATAAATGGTGGCTCCCATCCCCTTCGGGGGGTGGGATCGAAAGAGGAGGTCTGCCCCACCACTGTACCATAAAAAGTTCGTGGCGGTCCCACCCCCATAAAAACTTATGGGGATTAGATGGGGGTGGGGGTAGGGGGGATCCAAAAAGAGGATAGAGGGGATCGAAAGAGAGTGGTTATCAGAGTAAAACCCCCTAAAAAAATTTGCGGCGGTCTCACCCCCATAAAAGGTTATGGGGTTTGAAAGTTGATTTTCATACACCATAATTCAAATAAAATTTAATAAAAAAAAATATTTTCAAGCGAGTGAAGGTGGGCGATCGAAAGAGGGTGGTCACTTGAACAAAACCCGATAACCTAACCTAACCTAACGTAACCTACCCTGTTGATAAAGATATTTACTTAAATAATATTTTATATAACTTTCTCAATATTTTTATGTATTTTTCATTGGTTTTACCTTTGGATATTGTTTAAGAATGACTGTATAAATATTTACATGCCTAGAAATGTATAAAAATTGGCATATTTATTAACTTTGAACCCCCATAACTTTTTATGGGGGTGAGACCGCCACGAACTTTTTATGGTACAGTGGTGGGGGAGAACTCCTCTTTCGGTCCCCCCCATTTAGATAGTCGATAGTAGAAATTGGTCTGGTACCCACTTTGGATTAGGTAAGTGGCGGATCAGACCCTTTTTTTGGGGAACCGGCCGTTCCAGGATTCTGGAAACCCGGCGTAATTCTACCAGCGAATGAAGAAAAAAACCACAGTAACAATTATCTAATAAGTGTAACAAAAAACCTACTTAATAGAAATTGGTAATTAGGCCGTTTGTTGTATTATTTATTGATTACTATACTAAATTATTTGTTATTTGATTGTAAATCCGTCAACCATTGGTTTAGTGTTTAAACGACTTTTAGAACGGGATTTAATGTGGTTTTCGACGTTAGTGAGAGTGGTATAGTATGATATTTATTTGAAAGTTCGCTGGAACGAAGACATGAACCATTAATCGTAGTGGTTTTACCAAGTACCCGGTTATCCGGTTCGATACGCTCGTCCAGTCTTTTCTATCCTGAGGCAATCTTCGCATTTCCCTTAAAATAGAGTATCCCACATCCTTAACTAACTATTTGTGAACACTAATCTAATCTACGTCTCTTGCTTCTGCTTCTAATATGTCTCTAATTGAAAAAAATTACATCTGTCCATTTTGTTCTTCCTTTAATTTCTAGGTATCTACTAAATATATCTGGGTTGTTCGATTCTTGGTACACTTTCATCATTTAGGTCAGTTATTGATTTACTCTCGATTTATGTATAATTCTTCAACACATATTCAAACAGGATTAGAAATTCAAACAGATTTTTGGTAATATCAAATGTAAAATATTTCAAAGCAGGAGGGCATTAAATAATGCGTGAATTTTAGACCACTGAGCTTATTTTATGGACTGATTGATACAAATTAATTTATGTTTAACGTTTTCAAAATATCAGGTTCAAATTCAATAATTAACAGCAATCTAGTGAATAAAAATTGTTTATAACCGATGCTCTAGGTATACATATTAGTATTTGCAACCTTTTGAACTGTAGAACTACTGTGATAATTTTAAACTAATTTTGTCCATATTGGTTTTGTAAAAAAAACTTCGATAGCCTTAAAAGCTTGAACATTATCCAACCAAAGCACATACATAAAATTGATTCAAGAATTCAGCAGCATTTATTGCTTCAAATGAGTTTAAATATCACAATAGTTTTTAATTATATAATCGTTAACAAAGATATAATTTCTCATTTTATAAAAGTTTACCTTCATAACCCTGGGTAAATCTTACTATTAGTAGCATTTAGTGTTTTTTACTTTAAGTTATTATTAAAATTAGTACTGATACTTAAAATTACATTTTCCAATCCATGTATATTTTAAAAATATTTCAGTTTTGCCTGATTGTGCTCCGCCATCTTATGGCTCATTCTGGAGAAGTTACAAAAGTTTTCTTCTCTGAATAATGTTGAGCATTCAACTACAGCAATCTTCATTGAAACCGTACCAACTTACAAACACTTGTCCTTGTAATGGTAAGAGACCGCTAAAATGTCCCAAACATTAAAGCTTTAAAATGCGCGTCTACTTTCGCCGGACTTTTTTTAAATGAGTTTTGCTTTATGGTTTTTTAATACATCATGTATTGTATAAAAATGTTAATATTAACAATAAAATCAATCAATAAAAGCCGCAACTAGATACATATAATCCTCATATTATTGTCGCATTTTATCTCGACCGTCCTGTTGGTAATTTACCTCAAATTGCCAACTGTACCTAGAATTCTGAATATTTGTCTTCTTTTGCGGAGGAGCCGGTGTGTGTATCGTTAGTGACTTTTTGCACCAAGCAAACTGGATTATAAATTAGAACCACAAGCGTGCTTAGCATTTTAGCGACTTTGACACACTGACATACACTTTGCGTCAATGAATATTTTTACTGCAATTAAATCGGCTTTATTAGCGTCTGGCACAATTGCAACAATTTTCACAATTGTATAATAACGTTCCCTTAAAACAGACCCATAAACAACTAAACATGCAAGGAAAAACATTTATACGATTTTTACTGTGAACTTCGCACCTCCAAGGATAAGAACAAATCTTTCGTTTGTGACGCTACATTTGGTGTCCGGCTCGAAGGACCAACCGTTGATTTTACTATCTAGATATTGCCCCCGTAAATTAAACAGCACCGGCTTGAAGTTATTAATATTAAGGAAATTAAACCGCGGCAACAGCACAAAAAAATTAATAATTCGAAGTGTAGATTTACGAGCGACCGAGTTTATACTCCGTGCTCTGTAAAGTTCGACCCAATTTTTTTTTTAATATGAATATTGTATACTGTTTCTCCATCGGTGTTAAAAATATCTTTAGACTTCTTCAAACCTTTCGACAGTCCCAAACTTTACTGTTAAAACAATTTATACTAGAAGTCCAAGAGTCTACAAGCATCTTCTTCAATGAATACGCACCTTTTTGTAAGTGAAAACGTGCAAAATCTTCGACAAAAACTAAACGTATTGTGTCATTAAATTGAGAAAGGGGCCTGTCGGTGTCCGTAAAAGCAAATATGTTATAAAATACCGTGTTGCCATTCATAAATTATATCTTTTTATCGTAAAACGCGGTCGTTATTACAGGCGCGCACTTTATTCGAGACGAAATTGGTTTTTATTGCGGTGGCTTTGCAACATTACTGTCATCGCCCGTATACTTTTGTTTTTGGCCGGGTGATTAAGCAGCATTTTCCGCCAGAAATGTTGCACGACAATAATTAACTTTTTTATTTCGGCTAAGATTTGCACAACTTATGATAATTGTCTTATACCAAGCCTCCTTCAGCTACAGTTCGTTCATAACATGCTTACAATTAATATAAGTATGTACTATTCCCGTTTCTTTATTGTGGAATATAAAAAATATCTAGTAGTGAAAAATAGGAGTAAAATAATAATTTTACAGCGTAAGCTGTATGGCAACGCGTCGTGATGCTGTTCAAGATTACGATTACTAAATCGAAGGGGTTGACAGCTGTCTTTCTCCCTATTTCCCTCTGTCTCTTCAAGCGCCAGTGGGCAACATCAATTCAATAGCGCACACGCTATCTGACTTCCGCTTATATGCATTTCCGTCACATTCACGAAATTACTCCCAATGTTCCCTAAACGTTCATATCGAACAGTAGGATGTTAAGAATCAAAAATCGGCATAATGTTTGTTACTACTGCTTATCCTAATACGTAGGTAATTATGTAATTAAATTAATTTTACTGCTTTTTATGATCGCAATGACTATTTTTTGATCACTGATTTAGAAAATAAATTGTATCGTAAACAAAAATAAAAAATGAGGAAAAATTTCTTGCTGTTGTTACACCCCCGCCGGGAATCGAACCCGGGCTCTTTGGCGGCGGGGGTGTGTCAACAGCAACAAATTCTTCCTCATTAATTTGAGGAAGTGTGTAGTGGGTAAAAATTGAGAATATTTCATATTAAAAAACTAACTCACTTCGGGAAGATTTCTACATTGTATGTATATTTATATTCAGTATGAGGTTACAGTACTTTGCGCATTTTTCCTTTGGTACCTGTTTGTACGTTACACTGTTTACCATGGTAGATAAAATCTGCATGCCATTTTTAAGAGGTATTTTGTCCATTTTTCCCTTAATACCGATGAATAGAAATGTCGACACAACCGCCATACAGATAATCTAACATTCAAATGATATTTTATTGATTTATCTATCTATTTAATGATTTCACATTCATACATTTCTCTATTCTATTGTTAGCGGAACCACTTTGTGAACGCTCAAGAATCCGCCTATGGAGTAGAATGGTGANGGCTGAAACTATAGCTACAAGCTATCCAAGGATGGTACTATAGAATGTCACCTCAAGGTAGGCCTAGTGGCGTCATCTCTTGGTTAGGCCGGAAACTTATCAATCCACCCTCGTATAAATACGTACGTGGTTATTATTTAATAATATTAACGGTTATGAATATACGATGTAGGTATGATTTAAAGATATTAATACGAAGAAAATTTATTTCGTGAAAGGTTATAGGTTTAATTTTTAATCAGCGTTATCAGTAAATTTCACGCTAAACGGGATTATAAGGCGGTCCGCGAAGAAGATGGTGATCAGCATAATATAATTTTTCTCGCGGAATTTAGGTCGGACTATCCTGGTATCTTTCTTTAATGCAACAATCTTTACAAAATTATAGCCTGTCTGTGGAAGCAATCTTATAGAATAACAGTATTTTAAGGCAGCTTTACCTTTAAAGATAATTAAAATAATTATTTCCTGAGTCTTATTCTCAAGTCTACTATGACGTCGAGAAAACTAATTACTTACTTATACGTATATGAGTATATTTATGTTGTTCGTTGAAATTGCAAACAGTAAAGGAAAAATTAGTAAATGATGGAAAACTGATTTATCAATAAAAAGGAGTAAATTAAAAAAAATAGCTGAATACTGTCTTTCATTATGTGTAAATGCACATATTATTAACGTATTAAAGGATTAGCCATTATTTATAAATATTATGCTAATAAATAATTTATTAGAATATCTATTACGTAATTAGAGGCATAAATGAAATGCAAAATCAGATATATTTTGACGTTTGTAAACTATGTTATTTTTATCTACATCCTTTTAACCTTTTTTGAATCACTTGGCAAATTTTGGTAGGGACTTCACCGGTTGAGCCAAAACCAAGACTCAGGGCTCGCTTCACAATCGGATTCACCTTAATAGGATGGTACCTACGCTTCGTGTTTTTTTGATATGAAGAAAATATTTTAGTTGACGTGGGATAAACCTTAATGTTTCTTCCTAATAATTCACAAAAACGATCGGTTTAAGTCGAGAGGTAAAATGCTAATAAACTACAGATTTATTTTTGATATTATCATCTTTTCGAAAAAAGTTTAAAAAGTTAATCGTTTTGTGTGTATTCATTTTCATTTTTCTTTTTTATATATATAGTTAGACTGTACTTAATCGGTTTATTGTAATTTGAATATTAAAACTGAGAATGTGTCAGAAATAGTAATAAGGGCGGGTCGGGTGTCTCTATAATGTGATATGAAATGGCGGACGGAGTGGTAGAGTTAAAAGGCGGTTGCAATTTTTCTTGTTATCGGCGCCGCTGGAAAGAAATTAACTTTTATTCTTAATAAGGAGAATCAATGACTGGTATGTTGAACTGTGACAGTTTGTACTAAAAAGGTAACGTCACGTCACCCAAGTATGCCATGTTTTACACTAGAAATTCATTCTGGGAATTTGAAGTTGACGTCAAGTTTCTTTGAAACCTTTTTAGAATTATTAGAAACTGGAATTCTGCGTTAATTAATACTAAAGTATATTCAGTTTATATTGCAAATATGCGATGAAAACGTAGAAACTGTTGTTGCCGTTCGTAAGAAAGTATAAAATCAATTTTGCATTTTAAGCTAATTAAATAATATTTCCACTGCAAAAGCAAGTCGTTAAAAAACAATAAGCTTCTGTCAAAGTATTGATTATATTCCTGTTTATAAAATCATGCAATAAGGATTAAGCTTTCATATGTCTCTAATGCATTTCTCCTTTTTTGTTCGCAAATCTGATCTTACTCAACAATACTAATAACGAATAATACATGAAACACCTTTTCAATAAAAAACATATTTTTTATTTATTGTTTTTTTAATGTTAAATACCTAGTTTTATGCTAGAGTAAAATATAATAAATATAAAATAATCTCAAGAATATAATCGTCAATTTTTAACTATAGGTTTACTTAATTAATTACATTATTGGATAACTAATTACGTCCTACGTTTTTATATGAGCAATTTATTGTTTTTGAGCAATTATTATAAACACCCTGTGTAAAATACTTACTTTTTGTTTTAGAAATGAAATATGTGTGCGTCGTGTGTTAACTAATGAGTTAATAGTAATAATTAAAAGTACGTAATTCTGATATGGCCACTTCTTTTTATTAATCGATAAGACAAGAACTAAATAAATTACCACGAGGTGTGATATGTATATTTTAAGTTTAATTTACTTAATTATCCTAAATTGTGTTTCTTTTTCTATTTTATTTAATTGAACAACAGGAACTAGGAAACGCAGTCCATAAAAAAATAACGTTTCTTTCAGTGTGTTTCTGCATCCTATTGTAGTACATGCTAATTATGTTTAAGTTTTTCAGCCCTACTATTCGTCGATTGATTATTCAGTTCAAAAATTTGTATAAATTAAGTAAGCCGAAATGTTTCGATTCAGTTGTTGTAAAATCAAATCACAGATGAACGATTGTGTCTTTGAGCTTCCTCGATATATCTCCAGCCTCCACTATTCCTTTGTGGTACCTTTCACTTGTTGTATCCTCTTGGGACGAAACGTCGTATCGTACGCCCAATTCAGTTTCTTGAATATCGTCGTCTTTTCTTCGGTTACTTGGGAATTCTTCAAGATTCAACGATCCGAGACCTGTCACTATTACATGAGACAAAGTTTGCAAATTTCCTGATCGAGCTCCCCGTGAATTAGCATCATCGATATGATTATCTTTTTTTGTAAAATGATTATTATGCAAATGCTTCACATGATAACTGTCTTTGTCATCGTTTGTAGGGATCTCGTTCGTTTCTTGAACGGTAATTCCATGAAATTGTTTGTTTGGGCCATACGTTTTAACCTTAGAGTGACCCTGGATGATGAGATAGAAAGGACCTCGAACAGGTTCAGTTGGTTGTTTGTAATGTTTGAATAATGGATCAGTTGTCATTGAGATGTTTTCTTCAGTAGTAGTTACTGGGGGTTGGGTGGTAGCGGCTGATGAAGTCTGTACAGTTGTTGGCAGAAACGTTGAAGCAGCAGGAGGTTTAACTGTGTTGATTTCTTCAACTATTTGTTCACTTTGAAGAATACTGTGAACGGTATTTATTAAGGGTTTCTTCCGAGGATTTGAGGACATCATATCCATGTCTGGTCCTCGTGGATAGTCGGAGGAAGATGGAGACATCATTACTGGCAAGTGTACTTCCGGTTTCATTATTGAAGGTGGAGGTGGGGGTTGCATGGTTTGCATTGTCTGAAGAATTTGGAGAGTAACCGGTCGTGGTTTGTTAACTATTTCCACAGGTTTTCTCATTGAATTTTGTAAGTGAGGTGCTGTTACGGACATTGGATTAGAATGAGGAAGAACGTTCATAATAATTGGGGGTTGAGCAACTGACATTTTTGGGGGTTCAATAGCGATACCAGATATCCCTGAAGGGGGATGCATTTGTGCTTCAGCTTTTCCTATATTCACGTAGGTGTTTGCTAAGCCCAAATCGGCGTCCGTTACTTGCCCTTTAATCATAATTTCTGGAATCTTTGATGAATCTTCGTTTGTCAAAATGAATGAGTTTTGAGAAAATCCAGTTAAAATTTTACCGGAATTATTTCTAGAGTTTTCTAAGGAATCGGTAACAGTAATTAAACCTCCTGACGGCCTCATTACGAAATCTAGTGTAGACGAATTCAAATTGGGTTTGGAAGTTTTATAAACAATCTGACTGCTGGCTGATGGAAAAGAACCAAACTGGTTTTGGTTATTTGTAAATTCATTTTCATCTGCATAAGTACTAGACTGATATCTAATGTTAGCCTTTTCCACCGTTACGACAGATTTTTCATTTGTCTTTTGTACTGGCGAAGATGTACTTTTGTTTTCTGCGTTGCCACTCGAGGGTATCATACTATTGTCCTTTTGGTAGGGTCTTGAATTTTCTTGTGCTTGCAGTGGAGGAGGTACCAACATAGTGTAAGGCATTCTTTGTTCCATTTTATATTTATTCGGACTATATTGCGAAGATGGATAATAGGAAGACATGCTGTAATGAGGCTTCGATATTTTTTGAAAGTTGTTTGGGATATTGAATTTGGGACCTTCGACCATTTTTAAAAAAGGATCGTAAGAATCTTTTCTGGAGTTTGCTATGTATCTGTCATCACTTCTGAAGTCACTATAATGGGAATTATAGTCAGCTGACGTTGATGTTCCGGTACTAGGTTTTTTTGAGGTGACCCCTAGAAGAAGTATTTCAGTTTTTTTTGGTTCTTCTGGAATTGAATGGTCTGGTTGTCGAGATTCGGGATCTATCCAGTACCGCACGCGATCTAGCACAGGAGGCACATAATCATATGTTGGGTCGTGTTTCAAGGGATCCCCCATACCCAATGGTGTCCATTGTTCATAATCCATTCTAGGGGCAAATATTCCTCTACCTTCTTTGACGTTTTTGTGATCTGTCAACAAAATCTATTGTTAAAAACCATTCAGTAATTTATAAACGGACGCCGAAATGTTCAATAAAGAAATGTCAAACAATATAAGTTGTTGATGTTATGATTTCCTTATATTAGTTCCTGTTTTTTCATTAAATTCGTAAATCGTATTTTGTTATGTTTGTTATGAATTGAAAGTACGAATTGCGGAAAGTTTGAAATTTTTTTTTCTTCAACGACGAGTAAAACGGAGAGCACGTATGATAGTGGTTTTACCACGACGAAGACCAGTAAACAATAAGGACATAAAAGTGAATACGACGTCAATCTAAGACATGACACACTGACCCATTCAAGCTTCGGACATTACTTGAATAACGACAATTAATCTAGAATTCTTTCTACATTTCATCGGCAGCACGCCGTACGAACTCTACTTGGAATAGTGCACTTATCTATCTTACCATTTTCCTCTTTCAGTTCAACAGATTTGATTTCCTTTCCGGAATCGGTGGCATCAGCAACCAGACATGGCAGGACTAAAATCCACGCCACTAACCACCTCCTGTTCCGGTTTCTCATGTTCTAAAAAACAATTAAGTACTATCGTCAATGTTATTATTTTTATAGAAGTCTAAAGTATTAAATTTGTATAACAGAGACTCTTACATGATGAAACAAAAGTATCGTGAAAAATTCGTTGGAAAGCTTTCTGTGTCTAAATGTACAATTTTGGGAATATGATAAAGACAAAGATCTAACGATACTGAAGATAACTATATTTTTATTAGGTTTGATAGGTTTCAAACAAGTTTAAAGAGTCTATTGTAGGATGGAGGAATTATCCGGTAGTAGGTATACGTAATTAATGAAACAGTAGTTTAATTTTTCTTATCTTCAGATAATAGACACCCTCTCTAAAAGTCACTTTAGTTTGTTGTCTTTTTTGTGCTTTCTTCTGTTCCTATTTCCTATTTCATATATGCATAGACGTAGAACAGTTATTTCAAAGGTCGTACAATATGTGGTGTGTCCCCAACGTAAAAGGTAGCGACTAATTTTTCCCGTAGCCATTCGAAACACGTACAAAATTCGAACCTTAATGACAATTTAAATATGCACAGTTGAAAGTAGAAAGTAGGTGTGGATTCCCATTTGATGTAATTGACGTGAACTTTTCCAGACGCGAACTTGTGGCGTCATACAATACGTGATTTAACTTATTTTTTTGAAATGCAAGTCCGTTGTGGTGCAGAGTACTCACAACTTGCAAGTATAACCAGTATTTTCAATTGTCTTATAATTCAACGCGAATGAAAGTAAGAGTTTGAAGATTCACTTTAATCTTCTTACAATTTTTTGCTAAAAAACGTTTCAATCACATGATTTCTAAAAATAAGATGATTGTAAAGGTCAACAGAAATGTTGGCCACGTAGATGATTTCGGAATGATCAAGGAATTGAAAAACATCGGTTCCGATTTCTTTTCCGGGCTGTTTTGCTGCGGTCCATGGATTTATATACGTTTTGCTATCCTTAGCTGATGTCAGTGTTGATTCCACATCACCACTGAGGATACGTGGATATAAACTTTGACAAAACAACCTAGGAAAGAGATAGAAACTGACCCACATGGACCAAGAAAGCTTTAGAATTACAGTATTGAATAATATGTTGTACTCAGTGGCTGTCTAATATTGCAACCCTTTGAATTTTTAAACAATACAATCTAAGTGGCGTCTGAGAACGAAAATCAAAAATAAACTTGGGCATTATCACGTATTTAGACGTTGATCGCCGCCGGATTGTATGAGCAAAGACAGATAATTGATCTATTCAGCCCTTGGTATTTCTTTGTAGTTGCTACAGAATATAGTGATGTAACGGAAGTGTCATAATGGAAGCAGAAGCGGAAGTGTAATGATTTTAGATTACTTTTTAATGCAGTGGTCGTGCGCCCTTTCCCGAATATTTCATTACAAATTTTGTATTTGGAATTTGCATCGTTAATATCAACAAAATAATCCCAAATGGAACTTCTTTTTTGGTTCAAAATTGCATTTTCAACTTAAAATTTACACCGCTGAGCAAACACTATTAAAAATAAATAAACGTTGTAACTGTATTAGTATTTTTGAAATGAAATTATTAGAATTGTTTAAAAGGGAGCTGAAAATCGTGGACGTTTCTAAATTAAATTAGGAAACTAACAAGAAAATAAAATTTGGAAAATATCAACATACGAAATACTAACTACTGAGCAAGTGCTTTAGTTTGATCACGATCTGCAGTGGTACATTAGTGACAAAATTGTGTATCGTTCTAAATCTTCAACGACCGACGCCCCAGTTGAAATTCAAATCGTATATTTATTAGAAATGCCAAGTTAAAAAAGATTTGTTTTGTTTTCCGTGTATGTGTCGCGGGGCCAAGCCTGTGTAAAAAAACGGTGCTCGAAGATTAAATAGCGGAAGCTTCATCCATTAACCTCGCGTGTGTGAATCCGATGGCAATTCTCGGAAGAAACCAGACGGCTGGACGCCGCTCCCGCAGATTTCGAACACCGGAGACCACATTTTATAATAACTTACTACACATAACACACACAAAGAGAAGACCTGTTTGTATATGTATATAAATGCATGCGTATCTTTAACGCACACTTTGTATATATGCATTAAGTTTATACATTAAAAAAAACCAGCTGGTCTTTCGTTATTGTTGGTTGTGTGGACAAGTAGGCGTGATTCGGCCCTTTACTTGTTGCATCGTTAATTTACGATTAGAGATTGAATCTAATTATACGATATAGCAAAATTATTTTACAATTTCCGTAATAGAATTGTTAAATCAAAGTATTGCTGAAGAATCAAAGCTTATTTGACATGAAGAGCAAGTGAATCCTGCCACAAACTTATGTCGAACAGTTTGCCTTACATCTAATTTTAAGGTGATAACTGGTTCCAGATGTTTTTCGTGATCGTTTCTGTTTAATTCATTAATAAACATGAAAACAGAAGAATTTATTAATTTTCTGATGGTTTATCTGATTCGGAGAAAGATAACCAACAATTTTTCTCAAGGCGATATGTTAGGATGCAATGATCAAACCATAGTGTTCATAGAAAGTGCGAACTGCTTCTGCTACCATTAGCATTAAAGATAAAAATTGCTTCCAAATCTATAATTGAAATTACAAGATGCTCTTGAAAATCAAGCAATAAGTGCGTAATAGTTTGAAATTTGGACAGACGTATTAAATAAAGGACCAAAAGGTACTCTCTATCGTACTTTTGAAGCAAGATGGATGTTAAAATACTTGGTAATTTGGACTTGATAGGAATAGTCTTTATTTTACTATATATATCAGGGTTTCCAAATACTGGAATCGAAAAAGTATTCGGGTATCTGTACCAAACAGTCCCGAAAATATTCCTGACATCGAAATATTGATGTTTCGTTACGCTAAATTTTTATTGAAAAGAGGTTTAGGGAAATCAATTATTTACATTGAAGCAAGATGGCTGTTAAAGTACTTGGTAATTTGGATTTGATAGGAATAGTCTTTATTTCACTGTCTATATATCAGGGTTTCCAAATACAGGAATCGAAAAAGTATTCGGGTATCTATACCAAACAGTCCCGAAAATATTCCTGATAATAATAATGCTTCGTTACGCTAAACCTTTATTGAAAAAAGGTTTAGGGAAGTCAATTATTTACATTTGAATTTTGAAATTAAAAGAATATATATAAAATTTGTAAAACAAGACCAAAGTAAGCAGATAACTAAGAATACCCGAATTATCCATAAGAATATAATTCTCGAGTAAAATCTCGGAATAATCCTGGTTGCAAATCCGGTACCAGAAACCCCATGTACTATGTCTATACTGAAAAATTCAAGTTGCACTAAACCCAAATGAAATTAACAAACCATTACAGTAACAAAAGTTGCTTTTGACATCAATAAAAGAAACGCTTTCTTTAGATGTCTATTTATTTGAAAAGAAAAACCGTCTATTACTTTACTGGAATTGAAAGTGTATTAGGAAGGAATGTGAAGATTAAGTGCTCTATTGTATAAAGTTTCAGATATAAAAGCTCCAAGTTTAGAATAATAGTTAAAATGCGCAGACTTAATTCTCAGTTAGAGAAAGCATGTAGTATATACATTCTTTATGGGCATATGAATTATGTTCAACAATTACTTATCGGTATTAATTAATGTAAATGGTAAGTTTGGGTCAGCTGACGGATGGGACAACGGCGACTCTTCCTCTACCACGGCTCCACGCAGTCTGGGTTTCACACAAGCCATCGAAATTATTACCACATATTACAAAAAAGAAAGCTCAAGTAACAGACGTTCTACTAAAACAGTTTATAAATCTAGCGGTTCTTATTATGGCCAAAATAAATCACAGCATCATTAACATGAAAAGATACATGTTACATATCCACAAAGTAAGTAATAAAGTTTAATAATAAGGATTATGAAAATTTATCGCCTTCTATTTCCAACATGCCCCAAAAAGGATTCTTGCTTTTCGACAATCTTTTTTTTTTCAAGCAGTACATATGGTGGGACATCTAATCATTAAAACATAGCCGATTGCCCAAACTCATTCTCTTATAATTGGAATGATGACGACGAATATGAGGACAGATTTGAAAGAAGAATCGACATTTCTTGCATTGAAACTTAATTTATTTTCGTATACATTCGCATACACATTTGCATATAAGGATCATCTATTGGTTTGATTATTTATTATACATTATACATTAGATAAATGATACTAGAGCGGTGAAGAATAATACGATAGAAGTCTTGTTTTAAAGGATGCATCATGTCAAAAAATTCAACTGTGTAAATGTACTTTTATGGTGTCATGCAGATTTAGAATGAATAACATGGTTTTGGATTGATTTTTTGATTAAAAGCTCTTGTGAGATATTTTACTACTACGTTACAGAAACTACAGTTTCTGTAACGGCTTCAAATATACTTCTCGCTTTTTATGTCGGGATGCGTTTACTAGCAAATTGAGGATTAGGCACATATTGGAAAATAGAAACTTTTCTAAGGTCACTCAAAGGTTTGTGTTTCTAAGGAACCATATGATGAAGATAGCTAGTATGCTGTTAATTAATCGGAATTTTTAATTGAAATTCATCAATCTTGTAATAAGGTGGAATGTTTGAATGTCAATATTCATTAAAAAGTTACGGTACATGCCGTGCACCATCAACAGGGGTACCATCCGTCCAAACATTGGCGAGTTGTACTAGTCTCGTTAATAAAATTTATTTGTGCCCAACTCTGACGATACAAAATACAAAATAATAACTAGTAACTTCAGTTTTTCCTGATAACTGTTGAAGGTGTCGATTGTTTTTAGGCCGTCCCGTTTTTTCGTATAGAGGTGTTTTGAAATTGAAAATTTTTGTATTGACCTAACCCAAAAAAACTACAATTGAACGTCTGTCGTCGGGCGTTCCAAAACTACCGCTTTAGGAAGTACAAGTCATACGCCCACTTGTTTAACTCTTACTTTACATTAATTTTCGGCTGTTCGCGAACTAAGTGCAGATGAGGTGACTGGTTTTCCAACACGATAATACGAAATGTTCGGACGCACTTCATTACAAGTACTTTTATCTAATTGTCGACACTTACAAATCATTCATTGCTTTTCACGGCAGAGATAAATTGAATGGCTTTGTCGACAGGAATCAGAAGACAAAATTAAACATATTTACAGGATTATTGAAAAATACGTAGAGATAAAGAGATACTACGAATGTAATTTTATCTGTCATGGTAGGAAATAATTAATTATTCGCATAAAAAAATATAAATTCAATTCAACTGGGAGAATTCACCTTGCAATTTAATATTGGCACAGAGTAAAGAAATTTAAATAATTGTGACTCTTATAAAAGGTGAAAAATATAATTGACGTTTTAAAAAAAATATCCGGATCCATACAATTGCTTAAAGGACTTCTATTACAATTAATTTAATTTGTTTATAAAGCTGAATATAATTTTGAGGTGTAAATTTCAAAACGACTATTGAGAATAAAACTCCAATAAAAATAAAATTAATAAGATACTCGGCATACAGTCATCATAATCATAAGGTCGTCAGTCCTAAGACTGGTTGGACAAACATCACCACTCCTTGCTATCCTGAGCTAATTTCCCTAAAACTAGAACAATCCATATCCTTATTTGCGAACAGTAATATAATCTAGGTCTACCTCTACCCCTCCTAACTCCTGTTTCTGCCTCTAGTATGTCTCTGACTAGACCTTCATGCATGAGAAGGTATCCTACCAACCTATCTCGCTATTGACTTCCTTAAAATCCTCTGTTCTACTCTTTCTAATACCTCTTCATTTCTAACCTTCTCTATTCACGGTATCCTCATTATTCGCCAGTAATACCACATTTCGAACTCTTCTAACCTTTCCTTTTCCACTGCGTCCACCGTCCTTGTTTCGCACCTGTACAGCGCCACGCTCCAAACATACACCTTTAACAACCTTTTCCGAATTTCTAAATTAACCATTCGCGAGCATAGAAGTGACTTCTTTTTATTGAAGGCGACTCGACCCTGCGCTATCCTCTGCTTTATATCTTTACTACTCCTTCCGTCCTGACTTATCTGACTTCCCAGATACCTAAAATCAGCCACTTCTTCGAATTTTTCGTCTCCTATCTTTATATTCGCTCTTTTTTTTCCCTTGCATACCAGTTTTACAATTATTATATATTTTCATACAATACTGTTTTGTCAATACCGCTTCCATTTTATTTAAAGCTATCTCTAACTTCTCATTGCTAGATGCTAATACTGCTATATCATCTGCATACAGTCGATACATAATACATTCATGTTACTAATTGTAAATTGGCAACTTTGGAAAATTCGGTTCACGATGCAAAAAAGACGAAATTAATGCTCGAAGAAAACTGTTGTCACTCAGTCGGTCTCGGTTACAAATGTTAATAAACCGAATGGCTATTATCGTAAACGTTAATAAATGTACTTAGTCGCTTTGCGCACGAGAGTGACAGTAATAAATGAAGTCATGCGTGGGTCAAGTCGGGTAACATGGGCACTCTCTGATGATGGCGTGAGAAAATGTGTGGGTGACTGGTGTCACCTTCCGATTTATACAGGAATTGTCCGTGAAAATATGACTTTCGGATTTCGTTTTTCCTTTATTACAAGTACGAAAACTGAAAACGTGAAATATTTACAGAAAGCAAGAGTTTTAAAAACTACGATCGGTGAGGGACTAGAAAATGACTAGAAAATTAGTAGTAGTTATTGCAAAATTTTCTACTTTTATTTATGAATATGATAGTTTGAAATAAATTGTTGTTGTTTTGTTTGGCCCAATTATTGCTTTGGAATGTTGAATTAAATGAGCTTTGTCGTTGTTGTTTCTTATTATTCTTTACAGAAAATACTCGAAACAAGAAGTACCTACAAAGAAAGCTTTTTTTTTTTTTCGTGATCAGTCAATAATCTAATGATTATATTTTTATGAAACTAATACATTCGAGTAATAATTTTAATGTTGTATTTTTACCTATTTTTAGATATCCGCTGTAATACCTATAATTAAAATGATAATTTTACGATAAAAAAATTCTTCCTCCTTTTTTTTTAATTTCTTGTAGCCTTAATTTCCATTAACTAAGTTGGCTATTAACATGAAGATGTAGTAAATTTGTTCGCAAAAGTAGATACCTCGCCTTTATTTGTTTAATATCGCAATAACATGTTAAACATACTTCTTGTTTTGTGTATTATTTAGATTTGCTAAACACACTTTTTACAGGTGGAATTGGAATAGCAAGATAATTAAAATTTAACATCTTCTAGTCCCTCACTGATCCTAGTTTTCAAAACTCTTGCTTTCTGATATTATGGTATAGATTAAACTACGTTTAGGGGATCTAAGGATAGCTGTTTCCTTTAAGTACGCCAATGCTTTTCTCTTACAGAATTGATTAGCTGTAAAATAAATTTGATGGTTTAGTTTTTAAAACGTCGAAGTACCTTTCTATGGTTAACGAGCGGAAGTTCATAAAGTTTATGATTTCAAATTTAGATGCATACATGACACAAGTAAAAAAAGCAAATTCTCAGCTTGCTGTGGGGTCGAGGTGTACTTCTATTTACATAAATGTCTTCAGGTTATTTTTGCTACATCACTATAACACGCTTACCATAAATCTAGCGTTTTATTTTACTTGAGTCTAATATAAAGTGTATTTAATAGGTATATGTATAGGCAATAAATGCTATCAATTGCTGTCTAATGCCTATTATCCTTTCTCTCTAATCTCCTAAGCTCTTTTGAGAAGGTAATTGATACGTATATTAAAATATTAATTTATATTTACCCAAATATTTTTGAACTAATTAATTCTTGTTAGAATTAACATAGATAATAATAACAGAAATAACTACCCTCAGCGATGTGATGACTTATAGCCAATGTTTCCTTCAAAAGGATTAATTGTTTGATATAATTTACCAATAATTGTAACGTACACGCTTATAGCGTACAAAAGTAACGATGAAATTCTGGAATGAAATTCTGGAACACTCTCAAACTTTTGGTGACACATGGTTTTAACTTTCTGTGTTTAATAAATTTTGTCTTTGAGTGTGTTCCACGAAGGATAATTAAAAGAAGGGCTCTTTTTCTCTATTTTTTGTTACAATTTTATGTTCTCGCTCAAATTATATCTACACATTTGTAATACTTGATAATGAGTTTGAAAATTGGTCGAAAAATCAACCACAACTTTAAAAACATTTTTATATGAAAATCAATTGTTTTTAGGGTTTCATTACTTATCGTTAGCTTTTAGAAACCGTAAAAGAGTTTCGTCAAAGTTCGAATGTATTATTTTTTATATATATTTACTCGAACAACGATAATTTTTGAAAGAAAAGTACTTACCGTGTGAATTCCTCTGTCAAAAAGACACTTGATGGTCAGTCAGTGTTTTCCTTCAAGTTGATTGATGGCGCACTCAATCCGATGAACAGGGGGTTGAATTGCTTGCCAAAATAACTTAGCGACGATCAAGTATCCTTCGAAAGGACACGTTCGTTTGTTCATGCGTTGTTATCGTACACTTTGAGTTGACACAGCGCGAGTTGTGGGCTTACGGTGGTAATTGGTTCGCTAATTGTTATTGTGACTCTCTCTTAAAAGACATGTGCAGACTGGTCATAGCCGATCACAATGAATAGCAGCGACTCGCTCCCTACCATCCTCATTATTTTCTCTTGGATCCATTCATGATGCCAGGAGGCAATGCACACTCCGATGGTAAGGGGATAATCATCGGTAATACTGAGCAATGGTGAACTTGATCGTCTGTTCGTCCAAGTGCCGAAAACGTGGAAAACTATTTATTTTTATTTTGAGAAGTTTTCTTGTGGGAAACAAGCGATATTCACGCAAATATAACCCATTCTGACATAGACGCTTATAAGTTTCCTGACCAGGTACTTACTATTTGCAAAATATGTTTTATTTTTTATCATCTCTGGGAACTACAATTACTTATTGTTTCTTATGTGCCACTTTGTCACTATACTTTGGCTGTTTAATGGTAGAGCACTACTGTATTTGCTTTAATGTTCCATTGTTTAGGAACTATTTTGTATTGTACACAAATTCTTATTGATGTCTGATTGTTCGTAATTTTATTATTGAATTAGAATTGTGAATTAAAGAAATTATTTTAAAATTCTGTTGAAAGTTTCGCTATTTTCATTGCAGCTGTCTCATTTCTGCTCATTCTTGTCGCCAAATCCTAGTTTAAGATGTATTTTTGTTGGTTGGTCAACGAATTGTTTATAGCTGAACGGTCAATGAATTGTTTATAGTTCAGCACATGTTTGAAGATAAAATTTATTTATAAATTATAATCTATTATCCATTATCTTCAAAAGTAAAATAAAATAAAGCTGTTTCTGAATTCNATTTTTAAGAGAGTGAAATTATAGAATCTCGTAACTCAATAACTTCAAACACCATTGTAGAACTTTAGAGGGGGATGAAATTTACATCATTGGATCCAATAAAATCTATTTGGAATCAAAAAGTTTGACATAGGGTCATTTTCCGTAAGGATCCAATAAAATCTATTTGGAATCAAAAAGTTTGACACAGGGTCATTTTCCGTAAGGATCCAATAAAATCTATTTGTAATCAAAAAGTTTGACATAGGGGACATGTTTGAAGATAAAATTTATTTATAAATTATAATCTATTATCCATTATCTTCAAAAGTAAAATAAAATAAAGCTGTTTCTGAATTCAACAAAAGTTGCTTTCAGGATCTTTTCAATTTATTTAAGTAGTAGCTGCCTCGACAGACTTCGTCCTGTCAAAAGTTATTGGTCGGTCGCAGTCGAATAGAAAACATAAATAAATAAAATACAGCTTAATTCTTAATCAACTTGAAGACATACCAAAGATAATCTTAACACGCCTTTATTTTGTTTTGATTGACGTTAAGTGTTTGACAGCAGACTCTATCGTTTGTATGAGAAAAGAAAAGTGAAGATTTTAGGTTTTTCTGGGCAATTTTTCTCTTCATAAGAACCTTCCTCGGGCTTCAAAGAATATTAAAAACAATTATCTAAATTGGTCTAGCCTTTCGAGTTTTGCGCTAAGCAACACATTTAGCTATCCATTTTTATTTATATAGATGTTAATTCTTATTAGTAAATTTGCAATAAAAGTAGTGAAATGTTTAACAAAATTTCGAAATCNCAGAGTCATTTTCCGTAAGGATCCAATAAAATCTATTTTATTTCTCGAACTAGATCACGTTAGCAGAAGTCCAAAACAAAATTCAACTACGCTTTCAATTACTTCCTAAAAGACAGTTTCACATTTGGTATAACATATGCATTTCTCCATATATAAATACACTACATTATTCCAAACTTTCTCACGCTATTTCAGCATTATGTGATAGTATTTTTAATAAGTAACTGTTGAACAAAATAATGAAACCGAAATTACCCTGAAGAACCATCTAATATATACGAGGGTGGATTGATAAGTTTCTGGCCTAACCAAGAGATGACGCCACTAGGCCTACCTTGAGGTGACATTCTATAGTACCATCCTTGGATAGCTTGTAGCTATAGTTTCAGCCCGATCTCCTTGCTAGTGTAGGTTTGACAGCACGCTGAACAAGACGCCTCTGTGGTTTTCGTAAAAATGGAAAAGCAGGAAAATCGTGCTGTCATCAAATACTTTTATTTGAAGGGGTTAACGCCGAAGGAAATTAAAAAAGAGATGGACTCAACACTGGGGACATCCTCCCCGTCATATTCAACCGTTAAGCAGTGGGTTTCCGAGTTTAAAAAGGGTCGTGTGAGCACCTCTGATGGGCCTCGCTCAGGACGCCCCGTTGAGGTCACAACTCCAGATATGATCGAAAAAATTCATCAAATAGTGCTGGGAGACCGCAGATTGAAAGTGCGTGAGATAGCTGAGACCTGTAAGATGTCATATGAACGTGTGCAACATATTTTGCACCAACATTTGCATATGGAAAAGCTCTGTGCAAGATGGGTGCCGCGTTTGCTAACAGTCGACCAAAAATTGATTCGAAAAAACATTTCTACCGCAAATTTGTCATTGTATAAGCGTAATCCAAGCGAATTTTTGCGTCGATTCGTAACCGTTGACGAAACGTGGGTCCACCACTACACTCCTGAAACCAAAGAACAGTCTAAACAGTGGATTGGACCAGGGGAACCAACTCCAAAGAAGGCAAAAACAATTTTTTCGGCGAACAAGGTTATGGCTACTGTTTTTTGGGATGCAAGAGGTATTATATACATTGATTACCTTGCAAAGGGTAATACTATCACTGGTCAATACTACGCAGACTTATTGCAACGTTTGAGCCACGAGGTGAAAATTAAACGACCTCATCTGGCGAAGAAAAAAATCTTGTTTCATCACGATAACGCACCAGCGCACACGTCAATCGTTGCGACGGCTAAAATCAACGATCTAAAGTTTGAATTGATGCCGCACCCTCCTTACTCTCCAGACCTAGCCCCGAGTGACTATTTTCTGTTCCCTAATCTCAAAAAATGGCTTGGCGGTAAGAGATTTGCGGACAATGAAGAAGTAATCGAAGCTGTAAATGGTTATTTTGAGGAGCTTGACGAATCAGTCTATAGAGATGGCATTAATAGACTGGAACACCGCTATGAGAAATGTATCAGCCTTGGAGGAGATTATGTTGAGAAATAAAAAAAAAAAATTTTTAAAAACCTTGTTTTTCTTGGTCAGGCCGGAAACTTATCAATCCACCCTCGTAAATTATCTCGTTCACGATTAAAGACGTTACTTTTCATAAAAACATAAATTTTCGTTCAATGTATTTCAAATAAATGCTTAGTGTTCATATTGCTCTGACAAAAAAATATTGTATTTATTGTACCCGCGCTGCTGAGATTTCTTAGAACAGACAGAACTCTTTTGCAGACATTAACTCAATTGATGATTGGACAGCTTTCTCAGGTTGACATACATATTGTTTAACAGAATACACCTAAATTTGCGCTGCTCTTGTCTCACCCATTAAGTAAGTGTTTTTTTTTTTCAATCTTTTTTAAATATTTGCTGAGGAAAGGCTTAAGATAATAATAGTGTTAACATACGTGCTTGTACAGTTTCAAGATGAGCGACTACCAACGAATATACGAGGGAAGTTTCATGTGATATTAGTCTAAGATAGACAAGGGAGAAATACGTTTTTATTATAATTTGTATCTCCGCATTACGTCAATGTACTGTGAACATCGCGTACACAAAACCCCGCGTAATGTGAACAGTATATTAGTTATTCTAGGCCACCGTATACTGTGAACAAACCTCCGCTTATAGAAACTGATAACTATTGGAATTAAACTCGACTACATTTTAAAGGACCCCGTTAAATCCTTACAGAATTGGCCCTCTGTTAAACTCTTTGAAATTTTGAATTTTGATAGTTCTCAACGTGTAAACCAAAACTCTCAAAGGGCGCTCAGTCGTAAAACCCATCTTTTTGAGATATGGTCCTTTAAAGTTGTTTCCGTAAGGACTTTTAAGGTACAAGGATACCTATTATACGTATTAATTATGTCCAAGCATACAATACTGTATTTATGTCTTTTGCATAATATGGATGTGTCATAGTTTCGGACCAGGCACTTAACGTCATATTTGGAATCAAAAAGTTTGACACAGGGTCATTTTCCGTAAGGATCCAATAAAATCTATTTGGAATCAAAAAGTCTGACACAGTGTCATTTTCCGTAAGGATCCAATAAAATCTATTTGGAATCAAAAAGTTTGACACAGGGTCATTTTCCTTAAGGATCCAGTAAAATCTACTTAGAATCAAAAAGTTTGACACAGGGCCATTTTCCTTAAGGATCCAATAAAATCTACTTAGAATCAAAAAGTTTGACACAGGGTCATTTTCCGTAAGTATCCAATAAAATTTATTTGGAATCAAAAAGTTTGACACAGTGTGATTTTCCGTAAGGATCCAATAAAATCTATTTGGAATCAAAAAGTTTGACATAGGGTCATTTTCCGTAAGGATCCAATAAAATCTATTTGTAATCGAAAAGTTTGACATAGGGTCATTTTAGGTAAGGATCCAATAAAATCTATTTGGAATCAAAAAGTCTGACACAGTGTCATTTTCCGTAAGGATCCAATAAAATCTATTTGGAATCAAAAAGTTTGACACAGGGTCATTTTCCTTAAGGATCCAATAAAATCTACTTGGAATCAAAAAGTTTGACACAGGGTCATTTTCCTTAAGGATCCAATAAAATCTACTTGGAATCAAAAAGTTTGACACAGGGTCATTTTCCTTAAGGATCCAATAAAATCTACTTGGAATCAAAAAGTTTGACACAGGGTCATTTTCCTTAAGGATCCAATAAAATCTACTTGGAATCAAAAAGTTTGACACAGGGTCATTTTCCTTAAGGATCCAATAAAATCTACTTGGAATCAAAAAGTTTGACACAGGGTCATTTTCCTTAAGGATCCAATAAAATCTACTTGGAATCAAAAAGTTTGACACAGGGTCATTTTCCTTAAGGATCCAATAAAATCTACTTGGAATCAAAAAGTTTGACACAGGGTCATTTTCCTTAAGGATCCAATAAAATCTACTTGGAATCAAAAAGTTTGACACAGGGTCATTTTCCTTAAGGATCCAATAAAATCTACTTGGAATCAAAAAGTTTGACACAGGGTCATTTTCCTTAAGGATCCAATAAAATCTACTTGGAATCAAAAAGTTTGACACAGGGTCATTTTCCTTAAGGATCCAATAAAATCTACTTGGAATCAAAAAGTTTGACACAGGGTCATTTTCCTTAAGGATCCAATAAAATCTACTTGGAATCAAAAAGTTTGACACAGGGTCATTTTCCTTAAGGATCCAATAAAATCTACTTGGAATCAAAAAGTTTGACACAGGGTCATTTTCCTTAAGGATCCAATAAAATCTACTTGGAATCAAAAAGTTTGACACAGGGTCATTTTCCTTAAGGATCCAATAAAATCTACTTGGAATCAAAAAGTTTGACACAGGGTCATTTTCCTTAAGGATCCAATAAAATCTACTTGGAATCAAAAAGTTTGACACAGGGTCATTTTCCTTAAGGATCCAATAAAATCTACTTGGAATCAAAAAGTTTGACACAGGGTCATTTTCCTTAAGGATCCAATAAAATCTACTTGGAATCAAAAAGTTTGACACAGGGTCATTTTCCTTAAGGATCCAATAAAATCTACTTGGAATCAAAAAGTTTGACACAGGGTCATTTTCCTTAAGGATCCAATAAAATCTACTTAGAATCAAAAAGTTTGACACAGCGTCATTTTTCGTAAGGATCCAATAAAATCTAGTGGTAATAAATGCAAACGTCTTCGATTATTTACATATAATTTATATTGAATGTCCCTCGTAGAAAGAGTGCATCCATGCATGTGTATGAAACCACGTGCTCATAGAGTCGTAGTAAGCTAGGATGATGTCTATTGTCATAAATCGTTTGTAATACCTCCACTTGACAAATTACATGCGGCTAAATAGTTACATTGCTGCACCTCAAACAGCAGCAGAAGTCTTTACAATGTTACTTATGTGTTTAGGATCGTATTGAAGCACAAGTGCATCTAGCAACATTCATTTTACAGCGCAAGAAAGCGGAAAGAGGATGGGATAGGATATCATAATGTCTTTCATTAATGTTTACTGCTTTACCTTGTCTTTATATTGTACTATATATGTGGGTATCGTAAACGCATCGTTCAATCTCAAAAGCAAATAAACAACTTCAAGTATCGTAATTATCGGTGATATTAGTTAGAGTTTCATACAATACTATAAATGAAGACGATGTTTCTTGCAGTGGACTATGTTTTGCATAAGGAAAACTTTCCGTTATTGAATACTTAACAAACTTTTTACTAGACTTGCAAAATTTTTGAGTAAAAGTATTTGAATTCTTTTCACAAAATGTATATAGATGAATAATTCCTTTATCGTTTGTATTTGAAATGTTCAAATTCAAGTCAGACTTCTGTGTAACGTAAGTCGGACAGGATATATCAACGTACTATAGTTTTGAAATGGTAATGTGTTATCGATATAGTCAATTTACTAAGTATTTTATTATTCATTGTAAATACCTATCACTGTCAAGAATTACAATATTTATATTTGTATTGTCAATTGAGAAAAGAAAAGGTTAGAAGCGTTTGAAAAGTGGTGTTACAGGCAAATGACGAGGATACCGTGGATAGAGAAGGTTAGAAATGAAGAGGTATTAGAAAGAATAGGAGAATAGACTCTATGGAAGTCAATAAGAAATAGGGGAGATAGATTGGTAGGATACCTTTTCAGGCATGAAGAGTAGGGATAGACCTAGATTAGGTTACTGTTCATAGGTAGTTAAGGATGCGGAATGTTCTAGTTTTTCGGAAATAACAATATTAGCATAGGATAGGAAAGAGTGAAGGTGCGTGTCCAACCAGTTTTAGGACTGACGATCTAATGATGATATGATTACAAATTCTGTTTTTAAATGAATAAAGTATTCTTCAAGAGCTTAGACAATTTTATCGATATCAGTGTTACCAATTAAATAATTTCAAATTTTGGTGTTTGAAATGATAGGGGGGCAAACCGGATTGAAATTATGAATTCTTGCGAATAGCCTTAAAACTAATTGAAATTATCTCCTGATTTTTTTGAAGTTTTTGTTAAAATTTAATGATTTGAACATTTCTACTTCAATTAATTGCATTGCACGATTTCCTGGTTGTGGTGTGCTAAAGAATTTGGCATTACACATCGGTCACGATTTGACTCACAATCTCAGAATGTGTAAAATTCGCGTATGCACAGCGTGATTCTTAACTTACGTAGCCACTGTTGTTGAATTATCTGTGACCTATTAGAACTTGAAATATTTACATTCTGCAAACGCTTTATGGGTACCAGATTCAAAATAAAGAGCACCACGTTGGAATTTCGTGGTAAACGATTGTCGTCTACCACTTTCTCTTTGACTTCAATTGTTTTTTGAAGAAATTACATTTCATATGCAAAATATTAAGGCTTACATCAGAGCAAAACAATTTATTTGTTTTAATTAGTATTTCTTTATTAATTTTAATTAAGTATTTAATCTTTATAAATAACGTTATTTTGTTTTTCAATTAACTTTATTTTTCTGCAGGTGCTGAGGAAGAGTTATGGTGAAGACATGAAAGTGGTGAGTTATTTTTCCCCTTTTATTTTTAATTATATGAACAGATGACTCAATGTGTCAATAATTGCATATAATAGAATATTACCATGTTCGGTTCACAATTCGCCACTGGTGTGCTAGTGGGCATATTTAGATGAATTAATAGATTTAAAAGTTCTTTTGGATTTAGAAATTCAATACACCTATTCATTTTGGAAAATAAGAAAGCGTAAATTTTAAAATTTGATGTGTTGCAATACTTTTGCATTAGCTACATTTTTAAGAGAGTGAAATTATAGAATCTCGTAACTCAATAACTTCAAACACCATTGTAGAACTTTAGAGGGGGATGAAATTTACATCATTCGAAAGGTACTGTACCATAGATATACTTAAAATTAAAATCATTTGCATATATTATCGTTAAGGCAGGTAATAAAGGGATTAAATCGATCGGAAAATGAATCAAGGATGCCTGGAAAATACGTACGTTATGAATTATTTCACTGTAACAATTTTATGTTCATGATTCATTTAATAGTATATCAAAAATATTAAGATCGACAATACGTGTACTATATTTTCAGCGTTATTAAAACAAAAGACCTTCGAGGTTACTTAAACTTTTGTTTTGCTCTTTTAAAAATTTACATCACGAGTCGGTCGTAATGATATGGTGCGTCGATGTAGCGTTTTGAATAGCAAATGTAAACTTTCTTAATTTCACTTCGGCTTCGAGCGGTCATGAACTTGTGCATCTGATTGTCTGATTAGGTGGTTAATAATAATTGTCGAACGATATCGGAAATCCGTTATACCTCTCTGAATAATGAACGTTGGGTTTATTTATTTGTGGATTAACGAAAAATTATGTGGAACTCAAAATAATCGTTTTATATTCGCATCCTCATTTTGATGTGTACTCACCTGAATGGTGAAAACAGAATCCTTATAGTTTTGTCATGTCTGTGCATTATTTTTCACATCCTTTATGATTTGACCAACTTTATGTGTTACATTTTTTTTATTTATTTATTTTTTTATCGTTATGACAATATTAGCATCTAGCAAGGAAGTCGACCAACTTCATATCATACATTTTTTTTGTGCGAGTAAGAGTTAGAGATAGCTTTAAATAAAATTGATGCGCTACGGACAAAACAGTACTGTATGAAAATAAATAAAAGTAAAACAAAATACTGGTATGCAAGGCAAGAAAAAGTAGGGAAAGAGCGAATATAAAGATAGGAGATGAAAAATTAGAAGAAGTGGCGGATTTTAGGTATTTAGGAAGTCAGATAAGTCAAGACGGAAGGAGTAGTAGGGATATAAAGCAAAGGAAAGCGCAGGGTCTGTCGCCTTCAAAAAAAGAAGTCACTTCTATGTGCGAACGGTTAATTTAGAAATTCGAAAAAGATTTTTAAAGGTGTATGTTTGGAGCACGGCGTTGTACGGGTGCAAAACATGGGCAGTGGGCGCGGCGGAAAAGAAAAGGTTGGAAGCGTTCGAAATGTGGTGTTATAGGCGGATGATGAGGGTAACGTGGGTAGAAAAGGTTAGAAATGAAGAGGTATTGGAAAGAATAGGAGAACAGAGGACTCTATGGAGGTCAATAAAAAATAGGCGAGACAGGTTGGTAGGACACCTTCTCAGGCATGAAGGTCTAGTCAGAGACATTAGAGGCAGAAACAGGAGTTAGGAGGGGTAGAGGTGGACCTAGATTAGATTACTGTTCGTAGATAGTTAAGGATATGGGTTGGTCTAGTTTTAGGGAAATGCGAAGATTAACTCTGGGTAAGAAAGGGTGGACGTGCGTGTCCAAACAGTCTGACGACTTTACGATGATGATGATTTATCAATATTTTCTTGGAAGTCCACTTCTGAAACTTTAAGATCCAAAATATTTTTCATCTTAGTGTTTCTAAACAAGACAATACAAAAATTTGGAAAACGATTTGAAGATAGGCACTTATGAGTCGGTATCTACGTTTAATTGAAACTGTTTGAACACCCTCAGTTTATTCGTTGTGTGATATTTATTACGGAACCCTTTGGCGCATATGCCTCAGTGATATAAAATTTTGTGTTTCGGCTTTGCACATTCGAAGAAGAGAATACATTACAAGAAAAGAGAAATTATACTATGGACCTTATTTTATAATATATTTAACTAAATAATTATGAATACAGAAAATGATACTTACAATACTAAATATATGATAGATATATACTTGTATCTATGCACTTAATAATATGTAATTACTACACATGAAACGGGTACGCGGTTTGAATTCGGTACCCGGCGGATCTAGCATTTTTTTTTTTTGGGTTCTGCCGAATACCCGATAATTCTACCAGAACACACAACAAGAAAAAACAGCAATACATAATAATAATAAGTATAACGAAACCATACATTTGAATTATTAAGAATTTAGCATTAAATTAATTTGAGATCGCAGTTGACCATAAAGGCCACATTGTCAGTATCGGAATAAAATGTAATTCAAATAGCAAGTTTTTACAGTCCTTGATGGGGCTTTCATATCGTGTATCCCGTTACCCGATACCCGGTAAAACCCATCATCCATTAAACACTTTTCACAATTTTTCAATGTCTTTTGATAACTGACACACCGCAGGGTGTTGATTTAAAGCACTCATATAAATGTCTAATTCATCTTCAGAGCTTTCCTCATCTTCAGTGTTTTTTTCTAATTTTTTATTTTCGTCGGCCTCCATTTCGAGATCTTCCGGTTCTTCCGAATCAAAGTATTTTTCTTCTTCATCTCGACTTATTAGTTCCAAATTATCGTATTCTTCATTCTCGTCCACGTTAGAATAGTCGAAATCCTCGTCCTTTCCTTCTAGAAAGTTTTCGTACATTGTAGTTACGAATTCATCTCTGAGAAGCTTTCTTTCCGTTGCAGTTACCATTTGATTCGATGAAGTTTGTAGAGATTTTTTCTTTTGTTTCTGCATATTGAATGAAAATGAAGAAGAAGCAGACGGTTTAGCCATTTCTTCCCATGATGTTGTTGATACGTTTTGGTTAGTATATTCTCCCCAGAGCGAGCAAGATGGTTGAGGTGGTATCTTACTACTAGATTCTGTTTTAGGATTTATTTCTAATACAGTCTTATTCTTTTGATCTCTTTCTTCCTCAGAAGAGTCTTCTTCTGAAGTGTCGCCACAGTATATTTCGTCAATTTCTTCTTTTTTCCGTTTAGATTCAGCTTCGTCTCTCTCCAGTCCTTCCATAAGAATATCTACCAAAGTAATATTACCGATCGCAAGATCCCTTTGCTTTTTCTCTTCATTAGTAAGATACCGACCAACTAACTGCTCATATAATAATGGATTTCTTTTCATCATTTCAGTTTCGGAAAAATATGAATCGTTTTCAACCATGTGCTTTAAAGCTGCGAACCTTCTGTTTCGCGTTCGTTTTGTCCTTTTATCATTCGCCTTGTGAAAAGTATGAAGAAGATTCTTCACTTCTTCCGAATCATTCTCGAATTTAATAAAAAAATTTAAATGATCTGATTTTAGGTATTTTCCGAATCTCGTCAGAAAAGTGATTGCGCCTTTTTTGTATATATTTTGTATTATGTCTGCTTTTTCTTCAAATGATAGTTCAGATTCGTCCCTCTGTTGATTTTTTAGATATACATTTTTCTCTTTTATTAAATATTCCGTAATTTTTTTAAAAGTTATTTCGCCACTTTCGTTTAATTGATTTGCAATGGGGCTATCCGGGGAAATTATTGGGTTTATTTCGATTTCCATGATGCCAGTGACATCTGAAGGAGAAAGCGTACATGTACTTGGAATGAAAATGCTAACGTTAGCAGTTTTCGCAATTATTTTGATTGAGTGATTCAATGTTTAACCTAACTTCTACACAAATTAATAGTGAATGTGTAGTGATATATATTTATGAAAATGAAATGAATGAAAGTGAATAAATTGTGAAGGACTCACCTGAAACTTTAGCTCAATCTCTAGAAAGGTAAGTGAATACTCAATAGTTGAACTTGACACTGACAACTCATTCAGTGAATAACTATAACTTACGCGAAAATTATCTAAAACACAGTAAGTTTTCAATCATCTAATTAAAACAACTTGCGAAACTAACAGAATAAAAGATTCGCGTTAGTAAATAGTAGAGTTGACACGAGATATTTTTACAGAACACTTGTTCGAACGATGGATTCGTTTCAGCAATTTGCTGTCAGGTGGCGATGGCATTGGGAAGATTTGTGTGGCGCGGATGGTTTTCAAATTTGGTCACCCAAAACACACGATTTAGGTTTATGTTTCGAACAACTATGTCTTCAGATACCTGCATTTGTCTTACTTGCAATTGCGTCTGCCTTTTATTTCGGCCATCAAGTAGAATATGTAGCGAGATCAAAATTTCAAAAACACGCTCTAAACGTCCGATGTTTACTGGTAACAATTTTGGCTGTGTTACCACTAATACAAATTTATGTTGATATTAACAGAGTTGATGTCAAAATTGAAAAGATTTCGTACTTCCTATCGGCTGTGGAAGGAATATCATGGTTCGTTCATTTGGGATATGTTTCGGTTTTAAGAAAACGATTGGGTTTGAGTTCACGGGGACCAATGGCGGTTTGCGTCATTTGGACATTAACCGCTGTTTTGACTTTTATCTCATTTCGAACTCATTATCTAATCTATTTAAAACATCCTGTAGTTTCCTCCAGTATTAGCCTTTCTTTTCGGTTCAGTATTGCAAAATTAGTTTTACAAATTTGTTACGGAATAACTTTATTGGTTGGCCAAGGTAACACAGAGTTTCTTCAAAATCAGTATTCTGGGGTAAGTGCACTATTTTTCCATATAAAAGTTTTCAAATTTCGGGTTTATGTTGCCTGGAAAAGCTGGCCTTCAGGATTCCAATCGAGTGAAAAATTTGTTGTAAAAGATATTCGCGTTTTGTCATACGTATCACGGGCTGTTTTCAAAACTCACTTTTATTGATTTGGAATGTAGAATATCAGCTATTTCAGTACGTTAAATAATCTTCATTTTTCTTTAGCAAATGACAATCGATCTTGTTTGTTGTAATAACGATAAATTCATAACGATATGCCATTGCGCATCTACAATCGCGCTGTGATGTCACTGCGAGAGAGCAGTTGGAGACGTTGTGTAAAACGTCCAAATTTACTTATACTTAATTGCAGGACCTCCTAAGCTTGAAATTTTAGGCGTAATAACTTTTTGCATTGATGAATAGAGCAAAAGAAAACGATAATTTTGTTGTTAAGTATTAGACCGCTATAGAACCATTTTGAAATCTGTAGTTTATTATTTCTACCTTCACAAACCAGTTTCGTAAATTTAGATCGGATCATTCAGGGTAATACGGTACAATTATAATAGTCGTCTTATTTTATTATTTTATTACTGTTTCATAGAGTCCATAAGGTCCTTTATATTTCTAAAAGGATTGACAACCGTCCACGCCATTTTCCGCGGTTTGCACACAACACAATCATATAAAACTTTTTATTTTCAGTAATATTGCCCAATATCTCGTTTCGAAGTGACGTCATGCGCGTAAGAAACCGATTGCAATGTTCTAATGTTCTTTTTAAATTTAAGCATTTTTTTCAAAGAGTTTAACGTCTTTCGGAACGTAAAGCACTTCCGTATGTTTAGAGGAATTTTGCAAGAATTAAAAACACTTTTTTAGGCTTCTGAAAGTCAGCCTCTTTTGTATAACGCGTACAATGGCTTTTCGGAAGAAAGAGATCCTTCGTATTTAGGTGTAGCGATGGAAGACTCGTCGTGGTTGCGGAAGTTATTTTTTTGCTGGGTTGACCCTCTCATGAAAAAAGGAGCGCAGGGACATGTAAATAATTCGGAGGATTTATATGATGTACCGTACTCACTAAATTGTACTACGCTGAGTGCTATGTTCGAAAAATCATTAATTGGGAATACGGATGAGATTTTGAAAAAAACTATCTATGTCGATCCTCCAGGTAAATTAAATTTCACGTATGATCAAAGCCTTCATTCCAGTGATTTTTATCAGTCGATGTGAAATATTTATTCATAGGAGGAGAACTGGGAGCTTCATCATCGTCTATTAATCCCGAAATCTCCAATACGAAGTACAGGGTGTCCGTATTTAGAGCGTTACACAAATGTTTTGCGTTTCATTTTTACGGAATCGGAATTTTAAAGTTTGCAAGTGATTGCGCTAGCTTTGCTGGTCCTATGCTGTTAAATTTGTTGGTGTCTTTTATAGACAATAAAAACGAAAACATTAAGGAGGGCTATCTGTATGCGGGAGGACTTTTCATAACTACTTTAATTGGTGAGGAATCTAAACGTTTCAATGGGGGGTACGCCAACAGAGTCCTGTTAATCCGATGTGATGAAGGTTAGAAATTTTAGATAGTTAGAAAAAATTCCTAGTCATAGGATGAAAAGGGTCCTTGTTTATGTATCTTATAGCTAACAGGAGTATGCACAAGAATTCTGTATCTAATCTAATTATTTAACTGACAGAAATATCATGCATTAGAAATAACTCCCATCATCTAATTTATATTATACTTTCCGAAAAGGGACAAAGGATTAGATTCTTCCTGAAAAACTTTTGGGTGTTTTATTCCAATCCAGTATTAATGCGGTAGACGGGCAGTCCCTCCGGACTACGTCGGAGAGCAGAACTGAATGCCCTCTTCATTCTTCTTGTAGAAATTGTGGGAATGGGGTGGGGTGGTGGGTGAGGTGAGAAAGATGGGATGGGCCAAATGAAGATATAAGAAAGTGAAAAAGATTATCTGTGGAGTATTTGTATCCCAGCATTTGCCAAAGTCATCCAAGGAGACCGCAGAAAATCTTGGACCAGAGCAGATGGATCCAGAACCGAACAGGTCGAATTCTAAGCAATGGTCTAAACTTCTACGTCATGCCATTGGGTGCTTCTTCCTGATAAAACTAATATGCTTATACACTTGATAAAATATTTGGGGAGAGGGAGTACTGTTATCCACCTTACCCTACCAGGAATTTCCTAATGAGTGTATTAAACAGCTGGAGTGAATAGTAGTCAGCCTATGCGACCAGTACAAAATTCAAAATTGTGTTTTGCTTATGTGCTTTTAGTAAAACCCCATTACCATTATATATTTACGGAGGGACTTATTTCAACCACTTTTTGAGACGCTTCGGTACGGTTAGGATTTTTGGGACTCTTTTGGATACTACCCCAGAGAACTACATCTTTTTGAATAATCTGTGTGGGCAATCTAATGATAAAAGTTGTGATGTTTCTAAAAAGCCATCACATTATTCGAAAGTGTGTGGTTCTTCCTGAAAAAGCTTGATGCATGATTTTCACTTGTTTTTTTTTTCTTTTACGGACTCCTCATTTCTAAAGATGTCTTCATTTCAGTGGCTTTTTGTAACGCCCATTTCAATTTTCTAATGGCTATGGTAGGACTTAAAATTCGTGCTGCTGTCGTGACTGCCATTTATCGTAAAACTTTGTCGGTCAGTTCGTCGGTTCTCAGTTCACAATTNAAAGTGTGTGGTTCTTCCTGAAAAAGCTTGATGCATGATTTTCACTTGTTTTTCTTTTTTTACGGACTCCTCATTTCTAAAGATGTCTTCATTTCAGTGGCGTTTTGTAACGCCCATTTCAATTTTCTAATGGCTATGGTAGGACTTAAAATTCGTGCTGCTGTCGTGACTGCCATTTATCGTAAAACTTTGTCGGTCAGTTCGTCGGTTCTCAGTTCGCAATTTTCAACGGGTGAAATAATAAACTTCATGTCAACCGACACTGACCGAATAGTAAACGCATGTCCCAGTTTTCACGCTCTTTGGAGTATTCCTTTTCAGGTAACGTTCTGAGCGCTTTTCACGAAACATTTTAGTTGATTTCATTTTTTTAAATTATCCTACATGTGATTCACTTATCTTTATCTCATTCGAATTTTTGACAAGATCTTAGTTTTTTCAACTGTATAACAGAGGTGTTAAATCACCTTCGAGAAAGGGCTGTATGTAGTGGCCCTGACATTCACAGTTGTAAATTTTTTAATTTAGAATCCGTACTCGAAGCTAGAAATGTTTCGTGTAAAGTTAAAATTTGATTAAAACCGTTCTGGCGTGTTCTTCTGACGTTTGACTTGTACTGAAGCTTGCAGTGACTTTATATCTATTATATGTGCAAGTTGGACTGGCGTTTTTGGCCGGATTAGCGTTTTCTGTTGTTTTAATACCAATAAACAAGATCATTGCTAATAAAATTGGAGAGTTGAGCGTCAAACTTATGGAGAGGAAGGATGAGCGAGTTAGAGTTATGGCGGAGGTACTGAAAGGTATTAGGACCATAAAATTGTACGTCTGGGAGCAGCATTTTATACGGAATATTACAAGTAAGCGCTAAAAATAAAGTGTCAGCGGATATGTGGATGTAAAATCCAGAACGTAAAAAGATTGCCTTTGTATGTTATAAAATGGAACGGTTGTATTCAAAGTATGTAACTACTAGAGCTGGGCGATTATCGAATTTAACGATCGATTATTGATCGTAAGATAATAATCGATTGTTTCGATTAATCGGGACAAGAAATCAATCGAATAATTAACTAATGGAAATAATTGATTGTTCAAATTAAATAGAACAATCGATTAACCAAATTTTTAATTAGGAATAGAGGTAATAAATTTTCTGGATAAAGATGACCGGTAAAGATCTAGATGATGGCCCCCACCTCCGAAGGGGGATCGAAAGAGGAGGTCTCCCCCACCGCTGTACCATAAAAAGTTCGTGACGGTCTCACCCCCATAAAAAGTTATAGGGGTTCAAAGTTAGTAAATATGCCAATTTTTATACATTTCTAGGCATGTAAATATTTATATGGTCATTCTTAAACAATATTCAAAGGTAAAACTAATGGAAAAATACATAAAAATATTGAGAAAGTTATATAAAACATTATTTAAATATCTTTCACAATAGGGTAGGTTAGGTTAGGTTATCGGGTTTTGTTCAAGTGACCACCCTCTTTCGATCCCCCACCTCCATCCGCTTGAAAATAATTTTTTTATTGAATTTTATTTGAATTATAGTGTATAAAAATTGACTAAATAATCAACTTTCAACCCCCATAACTTTTTAGGGGGTGAGATCGCCGCAAATTTTTTATGGAGTTTTACTCAGGTGACCACCCTCTTTCGATCCCCCCTACCCTCTTTCGATCCCCCCTACCATCTAGACATTTACCAGATGACTGCACGCAAGAAATAATAAAACTATTCTAGAATTGTTACATTGGTTTTTTGTTCGTTATTTACGGTTAGATGAAGGATTATGTCATTGCTGATTGGTTCACTTATGTATTTATTTTTTTGAAAACAATTAATTAATTTGGATGTTTGAGAGGTCGCAAAAATGAAGATTTTGTAATAATTTCCGTATGTATATCAGGTATAAGGGAGGAAGAACTTAAATATTTGAAAGCCAGAAAGTACTTGGACGCAATGTGCGTATACTTTTGGGCAACGACACCAGTATTAATTTCCATTTTAACTTTTGGAACGTACGTTTTATTGGGAAATGTTCTTACTGCTGCAACAGTTTTCACAAGCATGGCTCTTTTAAATATGTTGATTGGCCCTTTAAACAATTTTCCGTGGGTATTGAACGGACTCACCGAAGCGTGGGTGTCTGTTAAAAGAATACAAAGACTGTTTGATGTAAGTTGAATGTTTAATTAATTTATTTAAGTGTGGCGATAAGGCTCCTACGTATCTAACTTCCCATCAAAAGTAGAGAAGATAAAAGTTTGCTTGGTGACAATGTTTTTCGGATTAAACAGTGGCGTTTGTTAACATTCACCGATGTAAAAAGAGAAAAAAAATTTACTTTTTTGGACTAAATATAAGGTTTGCTGATAATATTAGTAGTTACGACGTATGTTTGTACGTTGTAGTGGTAAAATAATAAAAGAACAGGATAATTCCTTGATGTAAATCACAATGTCGATCATTTTATATCTCATACTATGATTAGTAAGGCCATGCCTCACACTTAAAATACTTCAGTAAGCAGCAAATGTCGATAGATGGCGTGTAATGTCATTAATTGGATATTATTTATTTTCTTTTTCACATTTGTCTGCTGGGACAAAAAAGAGCCTTAATGTCATTTGACTTTTATATTATAAATTTCGCTTAAAAGAAATTAATTACTGCTGATTTCAATGCACCCCTGTTGTTTTATGAAAACTTTAAGCTACCAGATCTCCATTGGGAATCATATTACGAAAAGTCGTGCAACAATCCGAATAATGAAATTGAAATAACCTCCGCTAGTTTTTCATGGATTAAAACGTTATCTCCGGAAGAAATTTCCGCACTGCATTCAGTGAATAGAAAAAGAAGGGTCAAAGGAAAAGGCAAAGGAAAGAAGGCAGTCGTTTTTAATGAGCTAGAAAAAGTGGACGAAATCGAGGAATCGGACACCCTTGTTCAGTTCCACCTAACAAACATCAGCTTTACTGTTAAGAAGGTGCCATTATATATACTTTAAATGTTATAAGTATGTATAAGTTGGTTACAAATTTTAATATTTACTAGGGGGAATTCGTGGGGGTGATTGGAACCGTTGGTTCTGGAAAATCGACTCTACTTTTTGCGTTACTAGCCGAATTAAATAAAACAGAAGGTTCAGTAGCAATTGCAGATATTGAAAAAGGTATTTACACCTAAGAAATTCTCACAATCAGTGGCAGCTCGTTATGTTTCGCGAACAAGACTTATTGCAGCAGAAAAAAAGGAACAACATTCGATTATAATAAAATTGTGAAGTTCAATTAACTATTTTTCTGTTCTGTGGTTTGATTTCTTAAACCCCTGATCTTATTTTCCACTAAGGATGGGCAAGTTGCTCGTTTTTACTGTCACTGTTAAGAGCGGCAGGCGATGTAGTGCACTGCGCAGGAAAGGGAGGAATTTTGAAATTTGTAACATCGTATCGTACCGTATCGTTGTGACGTTATACACTTGCTGCCACTGTATATGTACTCTACATTTCTTTTTTTGTTAAAATTGTTGACCTGTAGGCTTTTCTCTGGTAACTCAACAACCGTGGTTGCAAAGAGACACAATCAGAGAAAATATTTTATTCGGAAAATTGTACGATGACGTTAGGTACAGGCGAGTTATAAACGCGTGTTCCCTTTCTGAAGATCTACTTTTGTTTCCTGGTGGCGATTCTACGGCGGTTGGAGAGGGTGGTTCTACTGTTTCAGGTCTAAATCGACATCGTCCTATTTGTTACATTTATTTAACATCCCTCGCGTTGCAGGAGGTCAAAAAGCGCGCATAGCTTTGGCAAGGGCCGTATATCAAGAAAAAGACGTGTACCTTTTAGATGATATTCTTTCGGCAGTCGATGTGAAGGTTGCAAAACATATTTTTCAACATTGCCTTTTAGGGCTTTTGAAAAACAAGACTAGAATATTATGTACTCACCATGTGCAATTTTTAATGCATTGTGACAAAATTGTGGTACTGAAAAACGGGACAATTGATCAAATTGGTAAGGAATTCATGTTCGAAATAACGGGTGGTAGAAAACAAAATTTAATATTGCAGGAGTTCCTCAAGAAGTTCTTTCTAACATCGATGCTTCTTTACCTATTGATTTAGAACTGGAAGAGAGTACACAATCAACTGATACGACTGAAGAAAGTGGGATAATAATTCCAGAATCCACTGATAACGATAGTATATTAAATGAGGAGTTTAGCGAATCTGGGACCGTTAAATTTAGAGTGTATTCCGAATATTGGAAAGCTGTAGGCCATCTTCTCAGTGTGTCGATTATAATTGCGATGACAATAATGCAGACTTCTAGGAATATTACAGACTTGTGGTTGTCGTATTGGGTTTCTAACTCAGAAACGAAAAATACAACGAATATTTCTTCACCGTTTAAAGGTCAGTTTTCATTATTAGTGTCGCACTCATGTCTTGTTCTTATTGCTTTCGTGTCGTGTCGTTTTGCATTGAATTTTTACTTATACGATCATGTTCATATCGTGTTTGTCCCACTAGCAAAGATCTCAAGGTGTTAATAAGTGAGATGGATCAAAACGAGAAGGATTTTGTGGTAGTTTGTTCCACGTACATTCTTTTAAAGCGCAAGTAGAAGAAGATCCAGAATATGAAACAGTTTTGGATACATCCACCACACGGATACTGTCTTTTACTAAGTGATTGTCGTAATCTTTATGACATAAACGTAGATTATAGGATGGTCTTGCACGAGAACACATAGTTTTTCGTCTTTGGTGGTGCATTCATCACTCACCTATGTCACTCATTCTCGAACCATGTAATCTCCCGATGCATTTCGTTGTTCGACTGTTTTCATCAGCAGGATTTGATAGCCGAACCTCGTGTTAGCGCCTATATTGCAGTTTTCATTAAGCCCATCCTGTTGCTCCCATGCTCGTGTCCACAATCGATTGATAACAGACAGTTATGACACGATGGCAGCACGACAGGAACATGGTACGTCTAGTGAAAATGAAAATGTGGTTTCCCTACGTAATACCAGTATGGTAGCAACACGGTGGGCTTAATGAAAACTCAAATATAGGCGCCTTACGACGATGAGCGCTCACATCAGGTTCGGCTATCAAAGCTTGCTGATAAAAGTAACCGAACAACGAAATGCATCGCGAGATTACATGGTTCGTGAATGAGTGACATACGTGAGTGATGAATGCACCACAATGGACGAAAAACTATGTATTTTCATACAAGACCATCCTGCAATCTGCTATTTATCTCATAAAGATTACGACAATCACTTAGTAAAAGACAGTATCCATGTGGTGGATGTACCCAAAACCGTTTCATATTCTGGATCTTCTTCTACTTGAGCTTTAAAAGAATGTAAGTGGAACGAACTATCACAACATCCTCCTCGTTTTGATCCATCTCGCTTACTGACACCTAGAGATTTTTGCTTATGGTACCAACACGGTATGAACAGGATCGTATAAGTAAAAATGCAGTGCAAAACGACAGGATACAAAGGTAGTAGGAACACGACATAAGTGCGATATTAATAATGAAAACTGACCTTAATTATTTAATAGATGACGAAAATCATTTGGCTTTGTGGTCAACTGGAGATTTATTTCGAACTGATAACACTGTTCAGCATTACATGATGATATATGGTCTTTTTGCCGGACTGAATACGATTTTCACTTTCATAAGGGCCTTTTTATTTGCTTACGGTGGTATTTGTGCTGCGTCTAAAATTCATAAGTTGCTGCTCAAGTCAGTAATGAAGGTCTGTAGAATTACTGGGTGTATTGCCTGCTTAAGAAATCTCAAAACGTGTTTTTCAGTCAAAAGTTCCGTTTTTCGATGTGACATCGGTGGGAAGGATATTAAACAGATTTTCCAGTGACACCTACACTGTTGACGATTCGTTGCCTTTCATAATGAATATTTTACTTGCGCAATTTTTTGGCGTTATAGGTACATATTGTATTATCGGATGCGTTGTGAAAAAATTCAATTTCGATTGTTTATTTAATAGGATCTATGATTGTGACGATATATGGTCTACCGTGGTTGTCTTTAATTATGGTGCCGATAGTGCCCATTTATTTTTCCCTACAAAACCATTACAGGTTGACATCTCGGCAGCTCAAGAGGATATCAAGTGTTACGTTGTCACCCATATATGGTCATTTTAATGAAACACTTCAAGGTAAGTGCCTGTGCGAAATGGACAGTAGGCGCGTCTCGATCAGACGATATTTAAGATATATATTTAAGTTTTCTTCGTTCTCGAAGTATCAAGTACGAAGCTAATCTTAAAAGTAAGGTTTCCAAAGTGCTTTCCGAAAAATCCAGAGATTTTGGGAATATTACTAAATACCCATGTACCTCTTACTTTCTTGAAAGAATACGAATGTGAAAATAATTTTTGGATAAAATTAATTCAAAAGTTAACCGTAATAAATCAATTTAAAGTACATACTCCTAGGTACTTTATATTACTTAACGACTTCTTTGATTGGAAATATACATTTGTAATAATTGTATTCGATCTCTAATTTACATTCGGCTCGAAGGACCACGATTAAGGCCTATGAACGATTTAGAGTTTAAAGTTTTAATAAATTAATAATAATGCTGTAATTCATCGACAATTTGGTGATTTCGTGCAATTGGCAGTTTCCTGTTTATTACCTAATTTAGTGAACAGGCGCATTCTTTTTGGAATAAAGCGATTTAGTTTATTAATCGTTGGAATTTTTCGTTGAAGTTTTCGTTTTGTGGAGAGGATGTTCTCTCGAGCATTCGGTAAATGGAAAATACGCGAACGTTTTATTATCTAGTAGTCGAGGTTAATGCCCTTTTGTCTACATTTTTCTTCGGGTTTAATATCTGCCGTCAGGTTCGTTCGATTGTTTACGGACTCAAGGAAGTACACAGTTGATCTTGTATTGGCTAAGACGTAAGTGTAATAAGGACGTGTGTTTGACAGGTCTACCGACCATAAGGGCTCTACGTGCTAATCAGCGATTTAAAAGAGACAACGAGGAAAAGGTTGAGGCCAACATGAAAGCAAAATTTGCAAGTCAAGCAGCGTCTCAGTGGCTTGGTTTGAGGCTCCAATTCATTGGGGTTGCAATGGTTACAGGGGTTGGTTTTATTGCTGTTGTACAACATCAGTTTGACTTTGCCGATCCTGGTATGAATATTTACTATGTACGAGGGTGCGTTTTTAAGTTTGCGGAATGGGTAGGTAGGTCATTAGTGAGGGTATTTACTCGAGTCATTACGAATTAAGCAAGTCAATATTAGTTTAAATACCAAGTTTTATCGTAAATATTGAGAAAATCGAGTACCGCGCTGTTATAAGGTACTTTACCAAGCAAGGAAAATCAGTTCAAACCGTACTGGAAGAGATGTCATCCGTTTACGGGGACTCTTGCCCATGTAAAACCATGGTTTACAAGTGGCATACCCTCTTTAAGTAAGGCAGGGACTCACTTGAAGACGACCCATGACTAGGTCGGACGATCGAGATGACCACTCCGGAAATTAATACTGAAAGATGCCCGAGTTAAGAAGAAACAGTTCCCAGGAATGGTAGGAGTATGTGAAACACCATTTTTAAAATTTTTCACGATCATCTTGACATGACTGAAGTCAGCCCAAGATGGGTGCCGAGAATGGTCACTCCACCTCAAAAACAACATCGTGTGGAGTGTTCCCGCTCGTTTTTGGACCTCTGTAGTGAAGAAAAGATGGAGTATTGACTGGAATTGTTAATGGGGACGAAGCTTGAGTTCATCATTATGAACCTGAGTCCCAACAGAACTGTATGCAGTGGCACAAAAAAAGGCACACCACCACCCAAGACGTTTAAGGTGTCTCAGGCAGCAGGGAAAATTATGACGACAGTTTTTGGGACTCAGAAGAGATCCTGTTGATCGATTATAAAGATAAAGGAGTCTCCATAACCGGAGAATACTGTGATTCAATCCTAGCGCGGTTAAAGGAAACAGTCAAAGAAAAAAGAAGAGGAAAATTGAAGAAAGGTGTGCTCCTTATGCACGATAACGCGCCTGTTCACAAGAGCCGTGTTGCTATGGATGTCCTGTGGACGGTAGGCTTTACCACCTTACAGTCCTGACCTATCTCCCAGCAATTATCATATATTCCCAAACTTGAAAAAAAGTCTTCGTGGGAAGAAATTTTCAAGCGACGAACAAGTGAAGGATGCAGTTTCGGCGTATTTTTCAGACAAAGACAAAACATTTTTTTTTTTTTTCGAATGCATACGTAAGTTAATTGAAAGTTCGGAAAAATATTTAAGGGTAGCAGGAGAATATATTGAAAAGGAAAAATAAATTCGTACTTTTATGTCCACTTCTTACCACCTCATTCCGCGAACTGAAAAACGCTCCCTCGTATAACAGACGTAAATTCCACATCGTCAAATTTTGTTTGGGATCTACGATAATAAAACAAAAGTTTTTTTAATTACCTACTTTAATTGTTTTTTGTATGAGCTGTTCGTCAAATTCTATCCACTACATATTTCCACAATTTTCTTGTAGGTTTGGTGGGACTTGCAATATCTTACTCTCTATCTATTACCAATTTACTAAATGGCGTGGTAAACGCTTTCACCGAGACAGAAAGAGAAATGATAGCAGTCGAGAGAGTGAACGAGTACATAGAGAAAATTACACCGGAAACTAGCCATTTCGTATGCGATCCTCCCTACGCTTGGCCTGCTCAAGGGGTTGTCGTTTTTAACAATGTCGTCCTAAAATATAGGTTAGTAAGCGTACTGCATTACTAAAAGAGCCTTATTAGACATGCAACTCGTAATTCAAAAAGCACTTAATTTTAATACGATAGATAGAACGTATGACCTACAGGGTGTTCAGAAAACAGTGTACTAGCGAATTTTTTAACAAGTAATTAATTTGCATGAACAAATGAAAGGGATGGTGGGATAGTGGGATGGCATTTCTTACAATTAGTTGTCTTTATTTATTATAATATACAAGAGTAAACACACTTCAACGATTTCATACCACATCTTGTTTGGAAAGTTTTTTACACAAATAACGATTGGATCAATAAAATAGGAAATCCCTCCTTTGATATTTTAAATGTAAGAGCAAAGTTCTATATTTTTAGAGAGCATCTAAGTCCTTCCTTAAAGGGAGTTTCGTTTGAAACCAGGCCAGCCGAGAAGATAGGGGTAGTGGGTAGAACAGGAGCTGGCAAAAGCTCTTTGATAACTGCCCTCTTACGCTTAGTCGAACTTTATGCTGGTTCTATAATAATAGATACGGTCAATATCGCACATTTATCTTTACAAGCTTTAAGGTAAGCTGCGCAAGCGACAAATTTTATTGAGACTCTATTCACTTGAATACGTAAAAAAGCTAAACTATGCGAATTGCAAATACTTTGTTAATAATAAAAATGTTTATTCTTTTTTTATTTATTAGGTAAGTATTTTTATACATTTTATTAATGTTTTGAACACGAAACTGGAAACCGTTTTCCGGCGTTTGTGTAGGTACTTTTCGTCCTGAAGGCTTTTGGTATTCGCCGTGGTCCAGCGGATTTAACTCCACTGGAACACGGTGAATCCCAAAAGCCTCCTGGGCGAACACAAACTCGAGCCGTGGAAGCGTACGTTCGATTGTGTACATTTCTTTTTGTTTTGTGTACCAGATCTAGAATTTTTTGCATTCCACAAGAGCCGTTCTTGTTTTCTGGAACAATACGTGAAAATTTAGATCCGCTGGATGAATTTCGCGATCAAGAGCTGTGGTCGGCTCTATCAAAAGTGGACTTGGGACATATGGTGAGAAATTTGGGCGGACTTGATTATAAAATCGCTTCAGCTGGAAGTAATTTATCTGTTGGACAAAAACAGCTGTTTTGCTTAGCACGAGCCATACTTCACAACGCTAAGGTACATTTTTATTATAAATTTCCTTTAGCATTATGATTTACCGCAAGTAATTTATAACATGTAGTTGTAGTGATTAATATTTTAGACGCGGGCCCGATTCTAAATGCGGAACGTACTCTTTTTTCGTTTATTTTTTTATTTTGGTAATAATTGTTCTCACAATTATGCAGAACTGTTTTAAAGTCAGTGTATTGATTTTATACGACCGTGGATAAAATATTAGTCTGCGAACTCATGTTACATTTGGGATCAACGGGGAGTATTTCAAAAATGGCATTTTATCTTTAGTTTAACCGTTCTCATAACTCTTCAAATAACAAAGATGCCAGTACATAGCAGGAATTCTGGGGCACTCCGTATTTGGTCGCTGACAGTGGTCGTTTAAAATCAATAAAGTCAAGTAATAGGGTCACATAAAATACCTTGACCACTTGTCTAATAATAGTTAACAAAGTGATCATTAACAGTTACGAGGGACAAACATATTCCGCGAAATGTAATCATTTCTAACCTAATTTTCACAAAATGGATACAAAGCTGTAAGGGCGCACTTAATACGTGACCCAGTGCATGTTAGAAAGTTAACCATTTTTAATTTTTGTCTTTCTCTTAATCTAAAAGCTTATACTGACTTCTTTGCCTGTAAAAGTCCCTCATTCAATATTTAACTAGACAATTTTCAACAAACTGTTCACTTCTTGACAAAAACTAATAACGTCGATACATCATACGGTGCAATGCGAACATGCAACACTAACGATGTAAACATCTGTGACAGAGATTAATACGGGGTTGTTATGGTATTTGTCCAAGTCACTGCGAATAACAGTCGCGCCTTGCAATTACCGTGTGGGGCTTTTCTTTAAGTGCAAGGGGGCTTTGTTTCAGATCGTATGTGTAGACGAGGCGACGGCCAACGTTGACCAGGAAACCGATAGGCAGATTCAACAAACCCTTCGGTCAGCGTTTAGAATGAGCACCGTAATAACAATAGCTCATAGAATAGAGACGATAATGGACTGTGACAGGATACTGGTCATGAAAGACGGTCAGGCCGTTGAGTTTGATACACCCCAAAGTCTAATGGATGATTTTAATTCACATTTCCATCAGATGGTTAATCATGACTAAAACTTGTACAATTGTGTTATGCCTATTAATGATTTTTATGTATAATAGTTGTAAGATTCATATTTTATATTACTTATATAGATTTAACTGGGCAACTGATATTACGAGTATATTGTGTTCGTGATTATATTGATACGTATGTAATTAAGTTAAAGTTGATCAAATATATATTGTCTACTTATTCAATTGTTTTTTGTTTTCATTTCTTCTTATTGGAAATGGAAATGCAATTTGCTGATTTACTTCATAAAAAAGGTAAGTAAGGATGATGGAATAATAGGTTATAATCAATTTCGTAATTTTATCATCATCATAAGGCCATAGGTCGTAAAACTAACTGGACACACACACACTCACTCTTTTCTATCCTGAGGAAGCTTATGTTCGGATTTCCCCAAAACTATAACATCCGACGTCCTTAATTATTTGTGAACAGTAATCTCATCTAGGTCTACTTTTTCTCTCAGCTCCTGTTTCTGCTTCTAATATATGTCTAAGTAGCCCTTCATGCCTGAGAAGGTGTCCCTATAAATCTATCTTGCCTATTTTTCATTGACTTCCATAGAATCCTGTGTTCTCTTCCTCTTATTTCTAATCTTCTCCATCCACGGTATCCTCATCATTCACCTGTAACACCACATTTCGAATGCTTCTAACCTTTCCTGTTCCGCTGCGTCCACCGTCCACATTTCGCACCCGTACAGTGCCGTATTCCAAACACACATCTGTAACAAACATTTTCGAATTTCTAATTTAACTTTCGTGAGCATAAAATGATCCAAACTTACAGTTCATTTCTAGGTATTATTTCTATCTATTATTTTCTTCACTTTACTGCTTGCTGACTTTTTTTAACCAATAAACTATTGACTATTGACTATTTCTATTGACTTTTTACTATCAATTGTTTCCTATACATTCCCCAAATCTCGGATCTAAATTCGTATTTTTCCTACCTATACAATTTTACAACCAAGCGTCTGGAATTTTCCTTACATAATTAGAAATCGGGAACAAAGCTTTTTACAGCATCCTGTAAGTAGGGATTGGCCGAGATGTGGAAGTGTTATTCGAATTCTATTAATTTTTTTGTTTTTTCTTTCGTTAAATTGATCGAGGGATAGGGATGCATACATAATTGGACAGCGGGCCTATGTAAATAAGTGGCAGGTAGGGGAGTTGAAGTATACGCTGGTACTACTGCTGCTTCTGTTGGTATGTAACTCAAGGAGATGCTTAATTCTTTTGCGGTAATATTGTAATGAATTCTTCAGCGTCGCATTGTTCCCGAAACAAAAGAAGGTGCCTTTCTAAATCCCGTGCGTAAATGGATTTACGAAATATCACGCTGAATCGTACCGAAAAACAGAGCGAGGAAGTTTCAAAAAAATAATAATAGTAATCGTAATTACAAGATATATACAATCAGTCAAGTCGAGCATTTGAAACTTTTATAGAGTATGATTACGTCACAGGTTCACCGAGAAACTCATATCTAATTCTTGCAAGTACGGGATTTATTATGGAGTTTTCTTTGATCACCTATACTAGTCAAAGCCATTTCCTTTAGGATACTTTTAAATTAATAGAATTTTGTAAAAAGAGCAGACTACTCCATATTTCATTAATAAATGTTAATGTCTACAAATATGTTAAATATTTATAAGATTAAGAAGGTATATTCATGTAGTATGCTGACGTGACTTAGAATAAGTTAGGTCTTAATGTTTAAATTTTAAGTTGTTATAGTCATAAGAATTATTTACTTATATTTAAGAAAATGTACATGTAGCAGTCAGATCCTCGGACGCAACCCTGTCATAAAGTTTATTATCGTTGCTTAAATAAAAAGACCTCTGGGACGGTCAAGAAGTACCGATTACTGTACAATTTTAAAAAGGACGGAATCGGGAGTCGAAGAATAACCCTCGAAAAAGTTAGACGTCGTAAGGGCTTGGCTCATTCATCTAAAGCTTCCATGTTCTGTTAAGTTAAATTTATTCATTTTGTAACTTGTTTCTTTAATAAATCCTATATTTACACGTCCCTGTTAACGTTACTGTTATATCCCTACATTCATATATATCCTAAACACATATTTCATAATTTTTATTTTCTGTAAAGGATAATTCCTAGTGATAATAGTTTATACGCAATTAATTCTTTAAAGTATGATTTACGTACTTGCAATACCTACATATGTATTTGTGTTGTCTTGCCAACTTCATCCTCTTCTAGTTTTTCGTGAAAATCTGTTATCTGGAGCTTTCGATTGATTGTGTGTTGATGCAAGCGGATTTTCACACACTCGAAAGATAAAAGCATTTGTATGGTGTACATATGTTCACGTGTCTATATTTGCAGAGACGGCACTCTTGGATATGTGCGAGTGTGAACTTTTGCAGATACTTGAGCACACTAACCGCGTTTATCAATACACGAAGGCAGATTTGTCTTCGATGCAGAAAGTGCTTAATCTGCTTACTGTTTTTAGACGGTTCACGCGTCGAGAAGAGCTTTCGTACGCCGCTGTGTTTCGGTAGAACTCAACCAAGCCAACAAATAGATCAAACTGCCAGAAGAATTTTTTGTTTTTGTTACATGAAACTGTAATAATCTCTAAGTCGGTTTATTTAAACATCTATTCTAGACGGAATTCAATTTAAGCTCCTGAAACATTCTTTATGTCTATCAGTATTGTAAAATGTGGCTGAATGAAAGATATTCGACTCCAAGGTAGTCAACCATAAAATGAGAATAATGATGAATGAATGCATCCCAGTTTTTCAGTACCTTTATTTGATGATTTGCTTTCGTATCCGAATGGCAAAGGTGTCACTTCTCGGCTACTTATAATAATATGAATATTGAAATGTAATGACCACATCTGAGTAAAATAAGCATGGGCTACAATTATAATACAATATCTGTAGAATTTAAGTGGTAATTTGTTAAGTAAAATTATAAATCGGTAATTTTCGTGATTTTTTTAAATACATGACTCAACAAGAAAGACACAGCGTGAGAGAGAGAGAGGGGTGAGAGTACGATATTCTATATCCACGAATATTTCTTTTGTATGCTTGATTAAGTCCGAATGATTAACTATACATGACTTTCGGCCGAATCCCTTGTTTGTGAAGTCTAGCAGAAAGTGTAACATGTCAGGGTTTATTTTTTAGCTACACTTTTAGGTTTTCTACGACTTATATTACGTTTCAACTTAAAGAACTCGATTCTCCTGATGAATTGTTAAAACGCATCACAGACGAGCTGATTTCAGCTACCTAACAAATACAAAGCTAATGATATTATAAAAAAGAGGTAAATTAAATAAATGTAACCGTTCAAGCAATTGCAGTAAAAAGAAAGTAATGATTAAGAAATCATATTTTCTATTTACTGTTCATCTATGATCAGATTAATATTTGTACCATCATTAAAAAATTCTGATATTTATGGTTTCCAAGAAAATAAATAAGTAATGACTGTTTTGTTTTTGCCCTTATTTATCTCTGAAGTAATTGATAATGCTAGAAAATAATAATTCTAAGTTGAATTTACCTTGATTTGTTTAAATAGCTCATTTTTGTACTTGTGAGTATGTCTGTAGTGAGCCATTACTTTTTTATGTATTTTTCCAAATTAAATTCATTAGATAAAAGGTGTATTAATTGCACCAAAAGTGTTGTCCCCTTAACCTCCGACATACACGATGCACCGTGTAACATTACCATTTATAACAACAATGCCACTTTCACTATTTGAAATTAAAATGAGTAGAAATTGTAGTGGTGCGGCGGTGGATTCACATCCCTCATCCCCCTGCGATTTTAATTATGATAATGACCGAATATATCAACGTAAAAGCATCATCTCGTATAGAAGAGCCCAGAAAGTTCGCCTTAATTACTCGCGAGTGTGTAAGCAATGATCAAAGAATTAAAAGTTATCAACAAATGGAATATGTTTATACAATAAATGTCGCAATATGAGAAAGAAAACATTCAATACAAGCGTTCTCTCGCGGGACGGGATTATTGTGTACAAGCCGGATCATTAGATGGAATTCTAAAAGAGTATTCATGTACGAGGTATTTAAAAACCTGAATGCAATTACTCAGGAATTACAGGGATCAGTGTAGAGAAGTAATTCATTAATATGATTAATTCAATATCCTTTTACTTGATGAGAATTTATAATATCATGAAATTAAAAACGCTTGTAATTTTTACAAGTAATTCATTAGTTTTTGACTTTGTCGGGTTACTCAATTGCGTAGAAAGTGTACTAGAGAAATTTCTTAAAATTTCTTGATGAGAAACGTTGTACTTTTATAATCCTGATATACCGCATGCGAAAGAGTGGATCTTCCTATAGGCAATCTCGAAGTATACAGTACAGTCAAATACAAATTTCTATACAGCGGCAGTTCGCACATAGTCTGTCATCTTAAAGTGGCGGATGAAGCAAAATAACTTTGAAGAGATTCATTATCTTCTTTGATCGAATGAGTGAAACTGGTACTGACAAAGAGGACGATCGGAACCTAAAGTTAAGGTACATGTAGTTAATGTAATACTAAAGATGTTTCGTGTGGATAATGTCATAATAGGTAATTACAGCAGGCGCAGACAACGATAGCCACTTAGTGGCAGATTTATTGTTCTATCAGCCACTATAAGATAGACAGACTATATGCGAATTGCAGCTTCGTAGAAACATTTTTGCTATTATTGATGAGAGCGGCATATTATAACTCTACAGCAAGATCTGCACTTTCGCATACTGTATAAGATTCTTGAATTAATGATTAAAAGATCTTAGAAGTTGCTTCAATATCAAATACATTACCCGAAAAAAAATGCAAAAAGTACAAATATGGCTGTATTTTCTCATTGTTGCCAAATGTTAAGTAATATTTGAGATTTAAATTCTAAAAGCGGTTATTTATTGTTACTTTCAGATCATGGTGTTATGTAAAAAAAATTTAGTTGGTTTTCGTCCAGCCGATTTTGGGCATCCCACTGGAAGACCTTTCCATCCTAATTGATTCAATGAGCTGCTACAGAGTTATGGTGAGTTCTTGCTAGTTTACTAAGTTATAATCAGTTTAATATTATAAATGAAGAAGCAATAAAATCGATGGTTAGGTGAGGTCGGGGGTTTATAGAATTTAGTAGTGGCTAAAGAAAGGCTTAAGTTATGCCAGAGGAATTTTCCCGCATCATCATTTTTCGGTAGAATTTTTTGTAACGAGTAGGTTCGGTAATGCTTTGATAGAGAAAAAAATGTTGATTAATGAATATATGTTGACATGGAAGTTCAGGGTGGTTGTGAAAAGATATTGTGGAGACTTAGAGTAAACACAAGGCAGTAGAATGGAGACAGAATGGTCTGAGAAGAGTCCAGGAGGAAGCATAGAGAATCAGAGTGATCGTCAAAAATTCAGGAATAGTCATGGGGGCTCAAAGCAATGGCAGTGGAAATCCAGTTAAAGTGACCAATGATATTGTCGAAAAAGACAAAGAGATTCAGAGTTGTCAACGAAAATCCAGGAAAGGAAGCTCAGAGTTATTATAGAAAACGTTCAAAAAAGAAGTGGAATCTCAAATTGCCGTAGTCTAGAAAAGATGTGAAAGCTCAAAATAGTCAAGGAAAATTCATAAAACGACATGAAAGTTCAAAGGAACAAGGTAAAGTCATAGGGGCTTACAGTACTCAAGAAAAGCTCAGATCATGGAAAAAGAAGACCAAGGATTCTGTAAGCTAAATAAGTTAGGGATAATGGCTGCAGTAACTGGTCAAAGAAGATCAAGGAAAATACATAAATTTTTCATCTCTTAAGCAGTAGACACACCGTTACGATCTTCCATCACGAACAGAAGAGAATGTGCATGTTGTTATTACAGTGTGTAGCTTTTTTGCGTTTCTTGTGTTATATGCATTTAGTGGAAGAGTAGACGTTTGGCAACTCAGCAAAACTTCTCAACACAGTTGGACAATTCTGATATTCTGAGCTCCTAGCAAGCAAGCAACGTGGTTCTGTTCCCTCGTTCTGTGTTTGAAACGCCGGTGTAAACAAACTGCCGCTGCTGGCCGTTGTGATTCGATGCGTGATCATGCTGTGCGGTGCAGTTACCTACTAAGCGGCGATATATACTAAACGACCATTCGTCGCTTGTGACTCGCGCTGCTCCGGGCGCATTGCACCTAAAGCTCTTGTGCTTTACAAGAAGACATACGAACGAGTCTTCGAGAAGAACGAATCGGAAAAAATGCGCGAAAACGTAAAAGTTGTGCGAAGTGGTAGCAGCACCAGTTATAATCTGTGCATCTCGATAAGTTCGCGATTCTTCGTAGGACGATTTTAACTTTCTGTGTGGTAGGAGATATAAGATATCCGGCGTTGTGCGAAAAAACTTGGAAAACTTTCGCTGACGGATTATTATTAAGAACTCCGATGATCGCTTTTCTCCCTGATCTGTCTGACTTTCTGAAAAAGTTTTACTAGCTTCTCCGACTTCCTTCCTGTTAGCCTAGCGTAAGTTTTTCAAGTTTTATTTCTCGTTGAATATGAACCAGATCGCTGTAAATCCATTTAATGGATATTGCATGGGTGTTACAGAAAAAATAAAAGGGTTTAATAAAGCATTGAAAGTATTAAGTACTTCTTAAAAATATTTCAAGTTGTTGAGAAAACAATAAGTAGGTATATGTTATTTTAGAACTGAGAGTCGCCACCAAGAATTAATACATCATGTGGGATTTGATAATATACGTAATGTTTTTTACAATTAAAGTATTTATTATTTAAAGGTCTACAAGTGTCCAGGACTTCATTAAAATTTATGGAGAGTATAAATAAAAAACAACATAATAGTATATATCAATTGAACAAATTCAATTAAAAGTTTTTTGTGGATTGCTGAATATTTTTGATTAAAGTTTACCTTTTTGAGAAACACTAAAATTATTTTGATCGTTATCATTTGTAAATTAAATCACAGTAAAAAATTAAAAAAATGCCTAACATTAAAATTATAGCGGTTTTTTTATGGTTATGGTCAATTAAAAGTAATTTTACAAATTCTTTTCCTACCTTCATATAACTTTAAATTATTGCTTTACTAGAGGGAAGGAGGATCATTACAGTTTTATCGCCCCATTTTTAATTAATTTTATTCAGAACTGAAACTCTCTCTCAACCTTCCTATTATTACTCTTGGTATATACTCATATAATGAATCTGAGAAGAATCTTTCGTTATCATTATAAGTATGTGTTACTTTGAAGGCGGATAAGTAAAAAACGGACCCCTGTACATAAGGGGGAAAAATTATATTCTGAGTCAATTACGAAAAGAAATTTGTCGGGAAATTATTTAAATTGGTGAAGTAGACTTATTTAAAAAAAAGTCTAATGACAGAAAAATTTCTTATAAATTCCTTATAGAGTTTGCTTTTGATTTTACGATATTTTTTTTCAAATAATGTACGAATTAATATGCTGCAGCTTTCTTAAATAACATCATATAAAACGTTCATTAAGTGGCAAGAGCAAAGTCAGCGGAACCAAAAAACGGACGGAGTAATTAAATGCTCATTAAATGCTAAATAAGTGCCCTAATGAGAAATTAAATGTTCCGACAATTTTTTCAAAAGTTACTTTTCAATAAATATAAAATTTCATGACTTATAACAATAATTTGTCATAAAAGGATTATGAGCAATTTTATACAAAGAAAATTACTGTATCAGTGATATGCTATTTACGGGCTCAGTAAAGATTAATTAGGTGCGCTAATGGGAAATTAAATGCTTCTACCACTTAATTAACCCCTAATTTTATATTTTCAATGCTTAAATAACTTTTTGCTCATGTTATCTTTGCTTAATCTTAAACTATGCAGAACAATAATTTTGAGAAAATTTTCCTGAGCATTTAATTTCTCAGGATTAGCATTTATTGGTTCATGGGTTTATTTTTGATTCTGTTTTTCCTATATAATGAGCGTTTGTATAATTGTGAAATTTGATGGATTTTATTATGTACTCACTTTATGATAAAAAAGTCCGACTTTTTATTCTTTCATTTTGCTCACATGAAGCATTTATAGAGATTGCTAATACTCTATTACGAACTCGTGCTTAAGCATAAAATCAAACTTTGATATAACTATTCTATTGTTTGTCGTAAATAATACTTATTAGTTATTTCTATTGCCTATTGTTTATCAATTTGACGCAGGTATTAAAAGAATTCGGCGGAAATATTATTACCTCTTCTAGCCCAATAACTGTGTTTAACCAAATTATTTATACTTGATGTGGTTTCTATTGTTGAACTGGGTATACTAAAAAAAGACAATTCAATTGTAGGAAGTTGGAAGTATTTGTTGAATATTGTCGCGTGATGCAAGTTAAAACTTTTTTGTTTGCATACGATCGCATGCAGCCCACATGTTTCTATTGTGGAATGATGTGTAGATAATAGGTGTACCTACATTGTCCAATAATAATAAAACGAGCACATGCTAATATACAGTTCCGATTTGTTTTCATCAGCTGAACTTCTTTCAGAATATTCTTTTACAAATGCTATTCGAATTAACGACAGTAAATTGAACGTTTAAACTATTAAACAGAATAAGAAATATTAACGAAGTCATGAGCCATCACTATAGATGTCGATGTAAAAGGACTAATATTGTTACAAAGATCCAGTGTTTATTTTATCATTTATTCATTTTCATTCGAAACGAGTTGACCTTTAACCGCTCTACCACTTCCTATTGGTTAAAATAGGAAATTAACTGTCCGCAGTATTGTTCAATGTTCATACTTTCGAAGATTGTTGTTTACATCATACATATACCAGATTGCTTAATAGGTTTCTACATGACTTTATTTAAGGTTACGTTAATAAGAACTTCGAAAAGAAAACCGATTTTTCCAGATCATGGATGTTTTATAAATAATAAAAGACAAAAAATATTCGTTTAGACTTTGCTTTTAGCAAATACATTTTTTCAAAAGAAAAACGTAAACTGGGCACTTCTGTTTCTTCTTTTGAACACTTTTCGTCGGAAGCAGTAAAAAATCATACAATACAGTTAAATATGGGCGAGAACTTAAATAAATATNCACATTTTGTGAAGTTGCTGTATGCTTTGTAACGCTTGCAGTTTTAAAGTGAACTATATTTTTGTGCAGCACATAACAACTTTTCATATTATGGTTTAACCGCTCTACCACTTCCTATTGGTTAAAATAGGAAATTAACTGTCCGCAGTATTGTTCAATGTTCATACTTTCGAAGATTGTTGTTTACATCATACATATACCAGATTGCTTAATAGGTTTCTACATGACTTTATTTAAGGTTACGTTAATAAGAACTTCGAAAAGAAAACCGATTTTTCCAGATCATGGATGTTTTATAAATAATAAAAGACAAAAAATATTCGTTTAGACTTTGCTTTTAGCAAATACATTTTTTCAAAAGAAAAACGTAAACTGGGCACTTCTGTTTCTTCTTTTGAACACTTTTCGTCGGAAGCAGTAAAAAATCATACAATACAGTTAAATATGGGCGAGAACTTAAATAAATATCCGCCGCTAACTTTATTAGTCCGCTGCGACTAGATTACTTCAATGCGAACTAAATTAACTCATTGCGAACTAGAATAGTCCGCTGCGAAGTAAATCAGTCTGCTGCGAAGTAAATCAGTCCGCTGCTAAGTAGATCAGTCCGCTCCGAACTAAATCAGTCCTCTGCGAACTAGATCAGTCCGATGCGAACTAGATGAGTCCACTCTGAACTAGATCAATCCGCTCCGAACTAGATCAGTCCGCTCCGAACTAGATCAGTCCGCTGCGAACTAGATCAGTCCGCTCCGAACTAGATCAGTCCTCTGCGAACTAGATCATTCCGCTCCGAACTAGATCAGTCCGCTGCGAACTAGATCAGTCCGCTCCGAACTAGATCAGTCCGCTGCGAACTAGATCAGTACTAGATTAGTTTACCTTCTACAATATTTAACCGGGATGGTATGATGCGATCTTACGTTATATAAAAGCCTGTGTCTCGGTTCGCGCAGACAATCCACCCCCTATTTAACCGAGTCTTTAGAGTGAAAGTCAATAAGGGTAAAGTCATATCAAAAGCGAAATATTTAATAAATCGGATATGCAAAAACAAGGTTTATGAATCTTCTTGTCTGTTGTAATAGTAAAGAAATAATTACAGCATTTTTGTTTTATTGAAGTAAATTGAAATTTATGAAAATATTTATACAAAAGTTTCCAGTAATAGATAAAACTGGCATCGTATTGTAAATAAGAATCTTGTTTGAAATCGTCATGAATAAAACAAGGGTATTGAGAAACCATTTTATTGCTATTACTTTTTTTATAGTAACCACTTTTTCTTCGCACTAAACTGTCGCGTTTTATCGTTCTTAATTTTAGAACTTGAAGATGAAGTGTCCGTATAATGGGCCATGAAAGGTAATGTGTCCCATTTTTATGTTGACATTTCAATACTCTATTGTATTTTATAGACAACAATGTTTGTGCAACGTGTAGTCGAGCGTGCTAAAACTATTTCCACGACTCCAATCCGATCCGCTTCACTTTCGAACCAATAATAAGTTAGTTCATGCCGTTTCGTTTGCGAACATAACTATTTTATTTCTTCCCACAAAAGCTATAAAAACCGAATTGAGTTTATTATTGCAAAAACACTAACAAGTAGCTCTTGGTCACCGTGTGTATATTTAGATTTTCATTGTCATTTTATGCAGTTTCATCAATTCGCCCTGTACTAATGTGCCACACTATAAAATAAATTAAATCGAAACTTTACACGGTCTGTTGTCGTAAATACGAAATAAACATATCTATTGTGTATATATAGATTCTTGTGCCAAGAACAAAACAACTGCTTTACGAGAAGGGGTGAATTTATATACACATTGAAGAAGGCCGTTTTATCTGATCAACTAATACCTTACAGAGGAAATAAAACGTATGTGTACGTGAATAAATTCTGGTAGAAAAAGTTTCTTTGTCTGATGTTGTATTTATTATGATGTAAACTGTATCACATTTAAGCTCTAGTAGAATTTACTTACGGTTCACTTTCTAATGAATTTTATTGTAAACACGACTGTTGTTTTCATTTCTTTAATATCTCAAAAGAATTAATTGCAGCCAGTAAAAGTTCTTGAAGCAAATAATGTTTAGGAGCTTTCTCCTCATGACCTAAAAGCTCACATGTACGCAAGTGTAACCCACGATAGTTTTAAAAAATGATGCTCAGTGTATTTTGTAACCTTTAGCAATTATCATCAGGGAATTTTATAAGGACATGTTTTTAAAGAATGTATTTTTTCCCAAGATTGACGTACCTACACATACATATTTATGTTCAAAACTAATACTAGGTAACAAAAACTTATAATCGGTAAAGAGCTTTCGAATTGAATGTATGTGGTTATTAAAAGATAAAATATATTTAAAAATGTATGAAAATAAAAACTGCTTGTAAAGTTAAAAAGATGTAGAGTAATTTTTTCAGAGCGTTGGTGAAAATTACTAATTCTGCAATTAGTTTCAGAGTAGGTACTTTTCTTTTTTAACCGCGTAGCCGTTCTTCACTGTTAATAACTTTTTAACACATTTTGTGAAGTTGCTGTATGCTTTGTAACGCTTGCAGTTTTAAAGTGAACTATATTTTTGTGCAGCACATAACAACTTTTCATATTATGGTATAATAGTAAAAAAACCTCATGTTAACTCTCAAAGGAGTATATTTTATTCATTCTCTCCTATATTTTAGTATATATTAACGTCACATAGGGTAATAAGTTTTTGATTGTAAAAGTGATTACCTCATGATGTTGAGACATTGTTGTGAAATTAATATTTAATTGGGTAGCTACCTGAATTGGAGGCCACACCATCTCAAAAAGTTAGCACCATAACAGTTGACAATCTTAATGAATTATCTACTGCAAATGCCATTTGGATTCGGAAATCCAGTTTCTTCAGATGGTAGCCATGAACGCCTAAATTAACGGAATCGACCGTCATAAAGTGACAAGATTATCAACGGAGCAAGTGTCTAATGAAAAACGTTATAATTATTAATGGACGTATAGGCAAGCCGCATAAACAACTCTTAAGAGCCCGTTTACATATTGAGATTTCCGCATCAGATGTTTTACGACATGGCGTAATATTCGTATTGTCAATATCAGACAAAGCAAACAAAAGCGAGGCGACCAAAGATCATAACTGCCCTTTTAGAATCCACTATCCGCACAATGGTCAACTTTTTGTGAAGATTAGGAGGCGGACGAACAAGCGGCGGCAGCGGTGGGCAGCCACCCCAATTTAGGTCAAACAGCCTGAACGAGCTAGTGAGCACGCTTTCATAAAGTCCGATCAAAGTGCAGCCCACAGCCAATGTTGTGTCGTATAAGAAAGCGGAAGTGGGCCTCAAACACGACGGTTACTTCGAAGCATCTTCTTTTGATGGAACTCTAATAGCCATCGGTATTATGTATACCCATTATACATTTCAACAGAGATACGATTTATTCGAAATACATACATTTTAAATGCAAATACAAAATAATAGATACCTATTTTTATCTTGCATTCAAATGTATTTTTGAGAAAAGCATTTTGTATTTTACATAAAATACATTTCCAAATGTATTTTCTATTTGTGAAATGCAAAATACTGTAATGTTCGTGGGTTTAACAAAATTTACTTCTAGGACTGACAACGACAAAAACTATTTATTTACATTAATAATTAAAGAACTTAAAAATACTATCAAATTATTATTAAACTTAGGTTATGAATTATTCTATTTATTTACACTATTCACTGCGTTATTTATTTCACTGCTATCACTGTCAATATATTTCTGGATTCACTTCTGCAACTGTCAATTTATTTCTACTTCTGTCGGCGATCGTCTCTTCATTTAAATTCTTTTGTTTACTTTCGGGAACCTTCTCGAAATGTCCGGAAAGTTTCTTTTTTCTTTGAACTGTTTAACTGCTTTCCCAGAACGCAGGTACGACACACACATTTACAAATACGGCGCACATGAAGAAACGCGCACGCGGTTAGTCGGCGACTCGATAAGCCGTTCATGCACACGTGTACCCATCGTACACAAACACACTCATGCTCGCTACAATACGTTTTTGCCGTTTAAAGTTTTGCTAGTATCACCGATCAAACACTATATAAAATGATGAATGAAAGTTGCTCACATTGACCATTAAAGGTATTAGGAGCTTAAAAGGGGGACAAAGAGACATTCCATGAATGCATTCTAATTGTTTAACTGAAGAGGGCCAAAAAAATTCTAAACTCTTTAGAAATGGATAATCTAAAATATTGGATCGATATTGTTTTCCGGGTTCAATGTCATGATCCATGGAAGTTTGAAGTTCTAAATTCATATCATTAACTGCCAAATCACCACTTGTATCTTTAGCAAGAAACTACGAAATTCTATAAATTACGACAAAACAGCCCGCAAAACAATTGATATACGCCAGCTGTGTAAAACTGATGAAAACTACAAGATATTGTGGTGTGCTAATAAATGCCTATAATCCAAAACTCTTAGAAAACGATTCCAAAAACATCACTTATTAGATGAAGCCAAAGCTAAAGAAACTATGGATTCCATTTCTTTCTCTTATTACAATGTGTAAAAGATCTGAAATAATATTCTGTTAAAAATATACATGTGCAGGAGGCAGATTTCGGGTATATTCTTAAAACGTTGTAAGTTAAATTGTTCTTTTTAGTGGTGAAATTATGACTCGGGATAGACATCCATCCACCAAAAGAAGTCAGTCGCACGAGAGTTGTTTGCATTTGACTTTTACTAATCATTAGCAAGGACGCTTGGAGGAAACTTACCAGGCAACGAACAGAATACAAATTAAAGTAAGATATGAAACTAAAGTAGAAGGAATATTTTAGTCTTGATGACTTTATTTTGGGTTTTGCAAAGACATAAGTAAATTATTGTGACTGGATTCGTTCATCGTTATCCTCTATCAATATGAAATTGGGTGTTGATTCTTCTTCATATAGGTACCTAGTTAAGTTCTTCCTTAAACGTAACTCTAAGGATCCAGGGCAACAGGAATAACCCTGCAGATATTAACGAAGGATATCGAAATAGGTTGTAGATACTTTAAAGATTATATTTTGTATTACGTATTTAATGATTGGCTTGGGATGGTATTTAATAGGAAAAAGCCCGTTAAAATGAAGACGTTTTTACCAGGTATCCGGCACAGTTAATGCCGTGTACCCAGTTGTCCGGTGACCGGCAAAATAAATATCCGGTGCGTCTCTAGTAAAAATCATTCACTAAAGAAAATGCTAGTCAAGTATCCGTTGCCCTCTTGAAAAATGCTGAGTTTCATTTTTAGAAAAGTGCACACGGCTATGACACTTTCAAGTCGTTTTTGTCACTACCTATTTTCATATTGCTGAGTTCGGAAGTGGTAGTTTCATAAATTAATGACCACTTCAAATCTCGTAATTAATGTCGTGCGTTCTGTAATAAGAGTGGTGACGAGGAGTAGGTGCCTTACGTATTAGGGACATCCTGCATTTGTAAAATAGTCAAGTATTTTTTGGTCTAGTTACTTCATATGTAAGTGACATTTAGGCTTGGACAATCCAACGAGGACTGTGACTGTTATCAAAGCAGGACGTCAAGTCCTAACCTGGTCCATTGGCGTAGACGCGTCGCGTCACTGGCTGCAATGATGATGGTGTCGTTTGAAGTGTATGCAGGAGGGACTCCATAGAAATTATTTATGAGCCCCGAGCACATGCTGACGCAGTTAGGTATGTGTACGCGTTTATGTGTGTGCTTGCAAGGGGACGCAGACATATAAATACTTACTTACATACATATATGAAAAGAAAGAATATGTCTCTTGTATTTATGACTGGCATCTACTTACACGTATGAAGTATGCAACATAAGAACCTTTAAAATTTATAGCTTTCTGATTCCCGCAAACGTCTCTTATTTATATTGATAGCTATTATACGTGCATGTATATGTATGAATATCTGTCTGTACATATAGTTGAGTAGCTTCTTCGATGGTATTCATATGTGGATGTGTTCGTGGTGGATAGGATACGGTGAACATAACAGTTTTCCCGTAAATGTATCGTATTTCATGATTCGTAATTACCCTGTGGATCATTTACGACAAGTAAGATGTTGCTAATCATCATCATAAGGTCGTCAGTCCTAGGACTGGTTGGACACGCACCTCCACTCTTTCATATCCTAAAGTAATCTTCGCAGTTCCCCAAAACTAAAACAATCCACATCCTTAAGGATGTTTGGGAGGTACAATCGGAGCCAAGAGTACATAAAATTAGAAATTCGTTATGAATTAGGTTTTGCAGCATATCATGTGGTAAATAAATACAATCTATACTAAAAAAAAGTATACGGTTTGAGACAAAATTTGGAATTTGATCAAAAACTTTGAATGAAATAAGAAATATCGAATAATATGGAAAATTTTTAACTGACTTTTGCCAGTGAATATGCCTTGATTTCAACTTCGAAACAAAAAATATTTAGCTTCAATCTCTATTAATAATGAGCGTAAAACTTTTTAGTATGTTTAAATAATAATTAAAGCTTTAAAACTGCATTTATTTCAGACAATTATAAATATTATCATTTTATTATCAAGTAAAAACGAGATTTTCAGCTAATTTTTCATTTTTTCCTCGATAACCATTTAGTGAATTTGAATAACCTTACGCTAAAGTGATTCTCCAGAGTTCAAGTTACTTATTATAAAAGTTTGAAATTTCTGGTAGCTTTTTTTCTGTTAATAAAAATAAATTTAATCTGTTCGGTTAACGAATCTCCATAAAATGACGTGTAAAATTACAATTTTTTAAAATTTCAATAACTTTTTAACGTTTTGGTGAATCGATTTGTAATTTTTACAGGAGTTTTAGAATTGAATGAGGAACGTTCTTCCAAATTTTTATTTGTCTCGTAGCATTTTGACATACCTCCCAAACATCCTTAACTATTTGCAGATAATAATCTAATCTGGGTCTACCTCTACCCCGCTTAACTCTTGTTTGTGCCTCTAATATATCTGACATAGCTTTATAGATCTTGATTGTGAAAGATTAAATTCGTTTGTAGGTTTTAGTGTGTTTTAGTTTTTTCTGTTTTTTGATTGAATCTTAAAAAGCTTTTTCTAGTAAGCACCTGCAGTATTACCAACAAATAATTAAAGATAATATATCTCTAGTTTCATTCCTTGCATTATTAATACAGTTGATGAATTTCTCATTCCAAACTTTGGTGAAACTTATCAACGATTTAGAATACAACAACAATCTTTTTGCAACAGGTATATGCATCTGAAAATATATCATTATATGTATAATAGGCATATCAATAACAATATTAATAATATTATTTATCATCGTAAATGAAACCATTGCTTCTATAGCATCAGTTTTGTACAGAGTACAGCTAGGTATACAATTTTATACGAATTTAGTTACATAGAAATGCATACTGATTTTATTTATCAATACTTTATCGAGGCGTTATGAATGATTGTTATTTCAAGCTTCAGTTTCATGCAATTTTTAAATTAATAATCTAGTTATCATATTGTTGGTACATAGTGCCAACAACGGTGAATTACAATATTCCTCTTATTATTCATCTACGTCTTCTATGTATTCTATATATTTACATTTTTTTTAATTGAGTGTTTTATAAGTTAGTTTTTCCCAGTTTTATTTCTGTGATTTGGAGTCAAATTAGAATATTATTTTCGTATTGTACTCGTTTAGTAAAGATTGGTAGCGATGACGAAGGATCGAGGGCGCACTTGGTCTGTCGGCAGTCCTTTTTTTTGTTCGCATATGGCAAAAGAAAAAAATAAAAGAGCCCTTTTATTAGGAATATGTGTGGGTCGTAATATATTTAAGGGGGAATCCGATTCTTGTCCGCAGGCCCTAATGGCTCAGTTGGTCCCGCAGTGGGGTTTGCGTGTTTACATTATTGACCCTGGACTTCTAATAAATGTGCACGTCGATGATTTACCGAGCCTTTTATAACTTGGAAGCTTGAAGAACACATGTAAATCTGGGTTATTGGTAGTGCTACTGGATTGGACATGATCAGACTGCAGCCACTTAAAGGTGTTTCTGTCTTACAATTATAACAGTTGCTGCAGTGTATTCTCATAATGTTATATTCTAGAAGCAGTTGAAAACTAAAACGTTCAACTAAAGGATCCATGTCACCTATAGGCCCATTTTTGACATTCTGGATGTTTTCTTTCGATCGAAATCCTTAATTAATGATTAGCAATTGAAAGAAAACAATGAAAAAAAAGTTAGTAGGTCTAAATATTTCTATTCGGGTGTATAATTGGTTGCATATATAATACTGTTTTATAAAAATAATAAGCATATGACCAAAAATTTTTACAAACATTTTAAAAAAGAATACAGCCCATTTCAATTTGTTAGAATTGTGACCTTGAAGTAATCTGCGCGAAGATAGAAAGAATACACAGTAGGCGTGAGCAAGAAAGAAATAGTTGGAACAAGCTTGAACAAGCAGAGCTCTAGATGGGCGGTCTTAGGAGATCGGCTAGAAATGTACAATACTAGACGAAAATGTTTAGCAATTTCTTAAAACAGAAATGTATATAAATTAACAATAGAAAATAAAGCAAAAGTTTTATAGGTATGTAGAAGTTTAAGTTAATTCACATGTTATAATTTTTGGCTAAGTTCTTAAGTTTTAACGAGGCAGTTTAAATAATTTTGCAAATGGTACTGTACACTTTTGTCTAGTTCTCGCTCGATGATCGGTGGAGAAATGAGCTCCGCAGACAAATATGGTTGAATTTGAAATTATGCTACGGCGCATCCTAATAAAGGGAAGGGGCATATCTCCAACTTCTTGAAACGAACAGTACTAAGTATTAAAAGCTGTAGAATTAATACAAGTTAACTGTGTTCTCATCAAGAATCTGCCGGCTGCAGTTTGACGCTAACCACATCTGTTATAAAAACAGTGACTTTGTTGTGCCTGTTTACATTTTGGATAAAGTTGAAGAAATTTATAGCTCTAGCCACCCTTAAGCGTTTCCTGTAATTATACCCATTGCTATTAGGTACTACCACTACTGCTAGATGCACATTTACGTAGCGCATATATTTCATTTCTTAACTTGGCATGCTGGCACTGCTGTTCGTTATTATCCTTTCGTTTTGTTTTGTTGTTATGAAGCGGACACTGATGATTAATAACAAAAGTACTCTGCCCTTCAAGATGTTGACTATCATCATTAACTTATAATTTAAAACTGATGATATCAAGTATGTACCTGGATTTTATCATCAAGATTACTATGTGGATTGATTAATTATGGATATGAGTAGAAATTGAAGTATACTTTTTGTTGAAATAATGCTCGTAAAAGCAGTTTTAATTAGTAGAATTTAACACGAATTTGTCATCGTTTAGAAGGGTAAAAATAAAACTACTTCAATCTAAGAATAAAAAATATTTTAAATGTTTGGGAGATTAAAGAGAAAAAATGGTTGAATTAAATTTAAATTAAGAAGTCGCCGATTTTCGATATCTGGGGAGTCAGATATCTAGGATGCAAAAAGTGGTAGAAACGAATAAAACAAAGAAGTGCCTACATGGAATAAGCTAGCGAACGGCTAATTAAGAAATACAGTTTAATATGTGATGTTATAGATGGATAATGAAAATACTATGGAAAGAAAGTGTTGGAAATTAAGAGGCATTAGAAAGCATAGGAGAACAGGGGATGCTATCGAAGTCAATAGGGAAAAAAAAAGAAAAACTTTTGAAACATGAAGAACTACTTTAAGGCATATCTGAAGTAGATTAGTTGGGAAATAGTTAAGGATGTAGGATGTTCTAGTTATTGGAAAATGTGAAAATTTCATTTCACGATGATGAAAATTGTTACCTAAATATTTTAAGAACAACCTGAAAGATATCGTTGGACATGCGGGAGCAACGAACATCATTCGACAAATAGCAATTATAAATTATTATGATTCCATAAACGCTATTTCGAAATCGCAATTTTAGGGCTGTTTGTTCCAAAAACATATATGTAACGTATAAAATCCAAAATTTAAGTTTGATCCTGAATCATGACGTACGGGATGGCCAAGCAATATTCAAACACGTACCTACTTATTAATTATTTATTAGTGTTAGTTGTAAATCATATAAATATCCATTTATTCATGTGGTGTAGCACATTGTGTTCATAGAATATGGTTTACTATCTGCATGATAGCAATCATGACGTACGGGATGGCCAAGCAATATTCAAACACGTACCTACTTATTAATTATTTATTAGTGTTTGTTGTAAATCATATAAATATCCATTTATTCATGTGGTGTAGCACATTGTGTTCATAGAATATGGTTTACTATCTGCATGATAGCAATCGAACAAATTTCTACTTCCTGGTTTCGGGGTTCTTCCATAGCTCGAATTGATTTCCTCCTCCAAATATTTCGCCAGCATCTTCAGTGGTCCGTTACTGTGAACTGATTAGCATCAATATTAGTTTAGTGTCATCACTAACGTGTCATACATATGCAAGAACTTTGACGATCGAAAATTACTGCTGATAAGGGAGTGTACTCATGGTGCATGTGCAAACATTAAATATTTCGATGAAGTGGAAGTAAATCTTTTTGTTTGACATTGACACGGTGTGGTACGACTGTTGGCTCGATGTTGCGACTCATAAATCGGACTTGCGAGATAATTTCGGAAGACTTTTTAGAAAAGTCTGTCCGTTAAAACCATTAGAGAGTTGACAGCAGCTCGTTTAAGTCGACGCGACGAATGGTATAACGGATGGACTAAGAAGAAATTGCTGCCCTTGTTGAAAGCATGTCTAAGTGTACGACAGACGTACCTAATTGAAACTTGAGTAGGTAATACCCGCTATTAAAAGGATGTAAAATCCTGTTAAAATGGCTCCAGGACATACCTAACGGAAATGTACAGTTTTAAATCGTTTTGATGATTTTTAATTAAAATGAAACTGATGTGTGTATTTCCTAGGCAAATAACCATTAACTTCGGCACTTTTGTTTCAAAAGGGCTTTAATTCTTTATTTTGTCATAAGAGGGATCTAATTCTAAGAGTGTCATCAATGGTAGCGACACATTAATCTTATTATTTTTTGATTCCTCTATTTCAGCCGGCATTGAAACTGTATTTTTTTGGAGAGGCGTCCACGATTTTGTAGCTTTTTCTATCTGGGAAGTAGAAAGAAAATTTTGTTTACACTAATTACGAAATCCCCTTTTCATGCTAGACATCGTTCGTTCATTCTCAAAATCGACTCTGATCTTTTCTTATGACATGTCACGCCAGCTTGTCACTCACTTATATGATGAATCGCTTATCCGCGGGTGCAATTGTGCATTAATGAAGCTCGTTTTGAATGCGAGCTTTGAACTTTTACGGAAGCAAAGAAGAATGTCCCTGCACAATAGTTCAAGTGCGACACGGAACATTCTTGAAGGTGTTAAGTACCATACGTAGAAGAGAAACTCTCGCTTTTTTTCCTTTATCTTGTTTCTCAAAGCCAAGAGGTGTTAATGATATCTGCTTCAGAAACAGAATTGCACGAAACTTTAAGTTATGACAAAAAGCAGATTTAATGGAGATCTCAAACATCTACAGCAAACTATCAATGGTTATTGTTTTTAAATAAATAAATAAATAACTTTTAACTCCCGTATGGCTTTGATTTCAAACAGAATAGAAAAATAGGGGACGCATAATTAATAGAGTTATCAAGTTGTGTTAATATAAATAATGTTTCAATGAGAAGCATCCATAGAGCTATCAAAGGATCTCGGGAACTTTGGACAAAGGTTTAGTTTTACACCAACAAACTAAAAGGCGATAAAGAGGAACAATGCGTTTTTCATAAGAAGGGCACAGAAAGTTAAATTGTGCGTCCCAATTCGAAAAGATACCGAGACTTCCGACCTCTGAAAACCAGATAATTCATTTGGTCTGCTACATGGGACACAACGTCGTTTTTCTAAATCTACCAAATGCAGTGCTTCCAAATTTTTCTCCTAATTTACGTATCTATACGATCAACTAATGACCGTGTTTTCGTTAAAATTGTTCCTATGTTTTTCGTTTAAATAGTATCTACATTTATTTGTTAGTAGTTTTTGTAATTACTAATCGAAATTTTATGCGATAAGGGAGTTATCGGATCAGTTTATGGGTTAATTAAATTAACTATTTTAATGTCCGTACATTCGTGCATGCTGTTCCGTCTCGCCCACTATAACTGTTATTGAAGAGACAAACAATGTCATATGTGTGTTCACAACATTTTTAAGTCCAATCCCGTACCACCCGCATTATTTTCAGATAACAGATGGCATTAAATCAAAGACTGATGTAGCCTGAAGCTTATTGATCGAATAAATAAGGAAATTAATATATAGATCGCTCTTTGTCGACCTCTACGAGCTTATTTATTACATTCAGTGTGTCTTGTTTGAGCTTTTGTGTTGTATCGTTTAAATTGTTTTGTATTAGTTATTTTCATTAGCAAGCAGTATCACACTAGGAATTTAGGATTTTGCAACATCCCTACTTAAGACCACTGATAGAATGGTCTGTGTTCTGTCGAATCGATAGACTCTACATATATATTATATATTAACTTTATTGGCATACTTCCAAACCCTGTGGTGCACGGTATGCCTGTATGTAGGAAATTTGTAGAAATGGTATAAATAATTGTTATCCTGCTAAAGTTTGTGTATGTGGTTGGTAGATGAGTTGGTTCATGTATCTTAATGATGCATGTGTGAAAGGACTAAAACTCATAGCAAAGCGGCACGGCATATAGTGCCGACCGAATGTCGACGTAGGAATCGCAGTGTGCGCTGAGAGTCCCATTCATAACAATTTTGATTAATAACAGACACAGTCTCTGTGAATGTACGATCGCATTGTGGCTTCTTTCGGAACTAATTAATTCATAAATCAAAAGCTGCGGTTCTGCGGACTTCGATTTACAACTGTAAAAGCATCTGTAGCAATGAATCAGCTGCTCTCGTCACCACCTACTCAGATTGTGAAGCTTCTTTTGAGTTAAAGAAGTTTTGCCTATTGAAATTTGCCCCGATTAATAAACTCATAAACTTTGTATATTATTAGTAGGCAAGAAGGCATTTAGATGCAGGTAAGGAAAACCCTTCACCGCACATAGAAAATGCGCCAGAGGCCTATATATTTATTTTTGTTAGGGAATTATCGTGAACAATTTTTATTCTTCTCGAAAATTATAGAAATCCTATTGTTAAGCAGGCAAATATGTGTCACTCATGGTATGATTTATTACCCCTCGAGTCACGGAGAACATGAAAAATGAAAATTTACCGGAATATTAAAGCGATATTTATAATTTTTCGTAAGCAAAAATAATAAAAATTTCAATTTGGACCCGAATTTGTAAAAATAAAATCCCAGCAGAAATAAATTTATTAGGTATTTTAGTTGATATTATAAATTTTACTGTAATAATTAAGAAACTTGAAATAATTTTTAAAGAAACATGGTGTCAAAATTGAGTTTATTACAAGTTACTCAATAAATTTTACTATTTCTACGGCAAATTCAGTCATCAAAAATTGTAATTTTAGCGTTCTTATAAAAATTTAGTTTTCTCCGTGATCGTTACTAAAAAAATTGTCGACCATCGGTTGGTTTCTCCTTGTGGACATACCGTTTCAAGGGCCATCTTTTTTGATAAGTCACTGCACGGAATGGAAATACAGATTTATAAAGCACGGTAAATTTCAAAAAGAGCGATTTTGTTTATGATGCTTAGGTATTGGATTTATCGAATCCATTACAAAACGTACAATTGAAACACGTCATCGATACAAAAGAAAGCAAACGAAAATTTGTTGCCAATTAAATTCCGCTTATGTTCCATTGCAATTATATTTGGAACTAAAAAATTGCTGTTGAATAGAGAATAATGGGACAATTACTCTATAAACTCTTCGCCAGTAGTCAATTAAGAATTTTTTTAATGATTTATTTTCCCATTTTGGTCTCTAAAGCCTATTTGATTTTCCATAAGTAAAATTTGGACACTCACTTGACAGCTTATTGTCTATAAATTATGACAAATGCTGACAATTTGTTTAAAAATATGTACTAGTAGCATTAGTGAATCTTGAAATTGACGTGATTTGTATTTGTAATACTTAAGCTGCTCGGGTCGTAGCCCTTATGAATGCATCATGGAATGAAAATAATTTCCCATTAGCTATTTCGTTCTGAAAATAGTACCTGTACCCACCATGTCTACTATTCTACTGAATTATGCAGACATGTTTATGTTGTTTATAATGATATGAAGTCGTCGTTACAGTATTTTGGAAAAGCAATTATTCAAAAATATGCATTTATATGAAAATTTTCTCTTTATGTACACGTGAAAAATGATACCAGAAACATTTGCAGGGACGAATTTATGAGGACCGTAATAATAATATTGATAGGCATCTTTTGTTGATGTTTTAAAAGCAAAATAACAGTATTTCTGTTGATGAAATAAAAATCGAGAAAGATTAAGGTTTTTTCCGACTTCTATCGAAGAATACACGGATTAAAATTAACTCCCAAAGGTCATTCTTCTTAATTTATCTGTTATTCGATCTCCATAAAAACTTGAATGGACCCTCTATGAACTGAAAAATAAAACGAGATGTATCAGTGTCTGAATACCAAACAAAAACACAAAGCAAATGTTTGTTTTGAATAATATGTAGTTGATGATAGTTGATTACGCTACTTCGTAAGCAAACTAAAAGTTAGAAAAGCCATTAGTGTAGCAACGGTATGTGCTGTCGTCCAATTCAAAATCCTATTTCGGCGTCCTCCGGTTCCACTTTTTTTCAATTAAAACCCATTTTTCTGCTACAATCCTAGCGCGTCGATAGTATGTATACATATAAATCTTGTAGTAGCATTTTCCGCTGACATTTTCCCATCTAGCCAGTCAAAACGGAACAAGGTTCCAGTATGTTGTTGCTAGAGATGATAAATGGAAATCATTTTTTAGTTTCGTGTTTCGTCGGCAACCCCTACCATTTAATTTAGTACGAAATAACCTTTGACGAATTTATCTTGATCTATTAATGCAGGAAAATTCGAATCGATATGAGTGAAGGGTGCCAGACCGTAATAACTGGAAGAATGTTGGCTGGTGTGTGCCCAATTTTGTACAACTAAAAGAATACGGCATTGATTTTTATTTAGTTTTGGTACATATACAAATGAAGAAATTTTTCCAGATTGTTTTGTGAACTATAAGGAATGTCCATCCTAATGGGGTTGATGGACAATTATCAAATTTAACAATTGATTTTTTGTCTGCTGTTTGAATAATAGAAATTCATAAACCTTAAACTAAGAAGATAAAAACATTTATTTTTGCACAGTAAATTATTTTAATTTCTTTTTTCTTCTGTTATTGAACGTTGGAACTGGATATTCTCACTTTGTCAAATAGATGTTTCTTTTGAAAGTCATTTTTATTATTAGATTACTACTTGTAAAATTTCCAAGGAACTAGCAACTTGGCAGAAGCAGAGAAGATAGTACAGAAGATTTTCTCGTTTAGCTATTTCAATTTTATAAGCGGTTTTGAGTTCCATGTTAACGTCAATTCCTTAATCATTACTGATAGTGCTCGATTTGTGAGCGTTTAAAATAAACTGACTGCTCAAAACAGACAGAAGCGAGTATAAATACTAAAAAATGATACATGATCAGGGTTAGCGTTATTTACACGGTCGGCCAACGACCCTCCTGATGGTCGTACCTGATTCTACACAGTCTTAAGGGAACTGAGTTAGTATCGGAACACGAAACAAAAATCGAGTCAATAAAGAACGGATAATTTCAGTACTGTTTTACTATAAACAATTCTTTCTTTGTTCAATTTCAAAAATTCAACCAATTATTTGAAATTGTTCGCTGTATTCCTCAAAGCCACAAGTGAGAAAACAGTCAATAGCACAGGATCAAGTAACTTTTAAAAAGAAATCATTTTTGTGGTCGACAACGGACGACATGAACGGTGCTCTTGGAAAAGAAGCATTTTATAAGTGGATAGAAATAGTTTGAAATGAGTACAACTGGAAAAGATGCTATCGAAGTCAATAAGGAACAGGAGAGGATGAAGTTCACCTTCTGAGACATTAAGGGCTAATTAGAAAATATTGGAAGCCGAAACAGGATTAAAAAGGCATAGAGAAAGGACTTGGTCATATTGCTGTTCGAAAGTATTAAGTAGTTAGGATATGGGACATCGTAATTTTCGGAATATTTGATCCTACCTTGGATGTAGGATTACAGTACGAGGCAAATCAGTTCTCAGTTCCCGATATTTTAGTTATGATCCCTACAGGTATCCATCAACCACCCTGTACAAAATAATAAAAAAATATATGTCAACCGATTCAATCTTCTTATACAACGGTGTCGGTTGATTTTGGACGCTTCGCTTTTATTATTTTTTTTCAATGCGAGCAAGGTCTTTAATCCGTCTTTTGTAAATCGGCAGACTGATTGTAACCTGTGTGTGTGTCTGTGTGTAAATTACACGACAGGGACCGTGTGCATTTTTCATGGCCCGAGGCACATCTTTTGTCAAGCCCTTGATAATTTATTTTTGAAACGCCGTTCGGCTAGATAAAGCGCTCGCTTGTTGGTATAGGTATCGCGCGCGCCCTTTTTCCTAATGCAAGCATCTTCTGTACGCTGGTGTACATGGTACCTACGTACCACAGATGCATGAATACCTAACAGCCACCGATGCAAGGCTGACGTACGAACTGTGTGCCAGGGGGTGCAAGTTGATTCCACTCATCTGTATCGCGTTTGGACGCGTTCTAGTTCGTTGTCAAATTTAGTCGATGTGAAATCGAACATTCGATAATTGGTAAATAGACACTCATTATTATTAATTAATAAAGCAGTACAAACTTAGGAATTGAGATTTGATTTATTTGGTCCTTGGAAACTGACTCTATATCCGTTTCTGCTAGCTTTGATTGACTAACTCACCGAGTGACTTTCACACCACTTTTGGTACAATTAAAGGTGCAAGTAGTTATTCATCAAGTTACTGTTCGTTTCAAGAAGTTATAGATATGCCCCTTCCCTTTATTAGGATGCGCCGTAGCATAATTCCAAATTCAACCATATTTGTTTGTGGAGCTCATTTCTCCACCGATCATCGAGCGAGAACTAGACAAAAGTGTACAGTACTATTTGAAAAATTATTTAAACTGCCTCGTTAAAATTTAAGAATATGCTTTATTTAAAAGCATATTTAGCCAAAAATAATAACAAGTGAATTAACTTAACGTTCTACACACCTATAAAACTTTTGCTTTGTTTTCTATTGTTAATTTATATACATTTTTGTTTTAAGAAATTGCTAAACATTTTCGTCTAGTACTGTACAGTTCTAGCCGATCTCCTAAGACCGCCCATCTAGAGCTCTGCTCGTTCAAGCTTGTTCCACCTATTTATGTCTTGCTCACGCCTAGTGTGTATTCTTTCTATCTTCGCGCAGATTTCTTCAAGGCCACAATTCTAACAAATTGAAATAGACTGTAGTTAGCTTGATGTTTTTGCACGGGTGCGAAACGAGGAAGGTGGGCGCGGTGGAAAATAAAAGGTTAGAAGCGTTCGAAATGTGGTGTTATAGGCGGATAATGAGGAGGAAGTCAATAAGAAATGGGCGAGATAAGTTGGCAGGACACCTTCTCTGACATGAAGGGCTAGTTAAGGACGTATATTTTAAAAAGAGAAACAGAAACTAAAAGGAGGAGAAATAAACCTACTTGAGGTTATTGTTCATGAATAGTAACGAGGGATGTTCTTCTCATAATGTTATATTCTAGAAGCAGTTGAAAACTAAAACGTTCAACTAAAGGATCCATGTCACCTATAGGCCCATTTTTGACATTCTGGATGTTTTCTTTCGATCGAAATCCTTAATTAATGATTAGCAATTGAAAGAAAACAATGAAAAAAAAGTTAGTAGGTCTAAATATTTCTATTCGGGTGTATAATTGGTTGCATATATAATACTGTTTTATAAAAATAATAAGCATATGACCAAAAATTTTTACAAACATTTTAAAAAAGAATACAGCCCATTTCAATTTGTTAGAATTGTGACCTTGAAGTAATCTGCGCGAAGATAGAAAGAATACACACTAGGCGTGAGCAAGACAGAAATAGTTGGAACAAGCTTGAACGAGCAGAGCTCTCGATGGGCGGTCTTAGNGGGGGTGTGACAACAGCCACAATTTTTCCCTCATTAATTTGAGGTAGTTTGTAGTGGGTAAATAAAAAATCGAAAAAATGATCAGTCATGTTAATTTATATTTATAATTAGTTTTGTTTAGAAATGCGCATGTTGCAGTTATTAATCCATTTTCAATTATACTTGTGTGGATTTTCAAAATTGTGCTTATTTCCATATTTAGGAGAACCAATTAATTAAATCTGACCGACCCTTTACGTATTCATTCAACTGATGTAATTGTAATTGTAATTTTGTTCCTGTTTTTTGTATTCGACGGACTGTGAATTTGTTTTAGAATCAATCGGCATAAATGCATACGGACAGCTTGCTACTATTTATATATTTATCGAATTCCATTAAACTGATTTAATGGACGTGAAAGGAAGTATTATTTTCGATGAGAGGTTAAAGGTTATCTTCAGTAGTCGCGGTTGATAGAATAATAGCTTGTGTCAGATGAATTGTTCGAGATCAATTATTATTAAACTGACAGATCTGGAATTAGGTACAATAGGCCTTCCACAAAACACCACAATTCTTTGAATGAAAAGTCACAGCAGGGATGTAATAATTTGAAAATTGCGTTTGTTGAACTTTTAGTAATTGGTATGTATTAGACAATAGTTAAGGATGTGGGATGTTTTAGTTTTAGGGAAATGGGATGATTGGCTCAGGAGAGGAAAGAGTGGAGGTGCGTGTCAAACTAGTCTTAGGATTGACAACCTTATGATGATGATATTAGATAAATGTAATGAAGCTTTTCGTGGTTAATACATTATGAACCATTTTAATTGTCAACAGTAAAATGGGAGTATGACGATGATGATTCTTAAATTGTGTTTTGTGTTTATGTTATTATTTAGTATTACAAAAATGAGTTAGACCTTTTTACTTGGGTGCCTAAACTTGGCTAATCTATATTTGACATGTACCATAACGTTAAGGTAGAAAAGGCAACATGAACGAAGTTACGAAACAATTAATTCAGATTTCTAGGACTTTCTAGTAATCTTTGTAGTTTTGTTTTCTTCTGTGTATGTGTGTTTTTGTTTGTGAATGCTTGTGTTGTTAAAGAAAATAATAAAGTTGCTAGTGTTATATTATGCATCAAATACAAACTAGCAAAAGAAATCAGATTTTCTGTCAGTGTAGTTAAATGTTGGATATTTTCTTAACGAAATTGCTGGGTAACGTGTTGAACGGTGTGGGTGTGCAATTTACCTTTGTGTTCAATAAACCGGACACATGAGTGCATGTGTTGTTCTTTAGCGAGCGGTCGTGTGTTTGCTTTTGGGGAGCGTCCCGTAATTAGAAAAAAAACTAGCACGAACCTCTCGCTTTATTGTGCGATGACAAGAAAACTAAAAGAGGAACATCAAAGGATTATCTATTCGTTCAAAAATTGGAACGAAAGCAAATATTATCTGAAGCCTGTGCAACATCAATAAACGTGAACTATTGACTCCGAATATACACCTAAACAATATCAAACATGCATTTTAGTTACATATGTGTAGGTGAGGTGTATTTTGTGACATTGCGAAACTTATCGTTTCTAGTTTGCACCTGTAGCAATTAACGTCCCAGGTACAAAGTAAATGACCAAACGTCAACAAATGTTTCAATAGTTTTGTTTAATTCCTTTTTGCTCCGTCAGCTTCGATCATTAAAGGTTTTCTTTTTCATTTTTCATGTGCAGATATGTCGTTAACTGTATCGAATACGAACAACAATTATATCAGCGTTCACTGAATTCTCAGTTACACACAGGGCACTTTTATTTTTTTTTATGGCATTTTTTGTTTTAATATATTGCATACTAACTCAATCTTTTTGACAACTATCACCAACAAAATTATTCAAAAATTGTAATAGTAGTTTTTGTTAGAGGAAAACAAACTTGTTCATATTGGATTTTAAAGGTAATGTCAATAGTATTAGTGATAACGTCTAATATCTATTACTATCATTGGAATAGCGAATTAAAATCTCTTAAAATTGTAAATTGAATTATACTTGAAAGTTTTTTGAGTTAAGCTAGAAAGCTGCTGAGATCAGGAGCCGTGGTTTGAAATTCTTTCCACAGTATAACGTAATGTAGAAAGAAGGCTTTTTGTGAAATTTAGCCTGTAGTACAGACTTATAAAGTAAAAACTAATCATCCTCGTATTTCTCACATATGCCTATTGTATTTTATTGCATTGTATTACAATGTTATAAATTATCTATTCTAATCCTAACTATAATATTATAAATGCGAATGTAAGTTTTTTTGTTTGTTCAACATTTACGCCTTAATTGCTTAACCGATCATTATGGTATTTTGTACACACATTGTCAGGGGTATGCGAAAGGACATAGGGTACCTTTTATCCAGAGAAAAACATACTCTTCCCGAGATAGAAAAAATTTTTTTCATCTCGATAAAGAAGGGCAATATTTATCTTCATTTTACACAAAGTGTATGTTTAACCTAGAAAATTGGAAACTAGTTTTATCTTAATGATACGGATCAGGATTTAAGAACAAATTCAACAACAAAAGGATATTATCCTATAGTAGAAATTATCTACCAATTTTCAGAAAGCTTTATATGGTAACTAATTATTTTCCGTTAGGCGAATAAAAGTGTTTATTTACCTTTTTATTTCTCAAGAGGATACATAATTATGTTAAGCTTTGGTTCAATATAAAAAAGCTATCTCTTCAACTCATCCTCATCCGTTTCAGTAGTATCTGTATTATGTATTGCAAATTAGTACTTATTTAATTATTTTCAATGCAAGCATTCATGAATATACACGTCTATTTGTTCGTCATACTTTCGCACTTCATAATAAATCTTTTGATCATTTACTGAAGAAGCTTTTCAAGCTGATTCTCGTCATTTTTTCCCTCTATTGACGTGCTTGACATTACCTAATGGGATAATGGGTAATAGGTAAAAGTGCATTTAAATCTCCGAACATTCATTGTAACAAAAAGCTCCCCTCTATTTATTTTATTTATTCTCCTCGAAGTTGTTTCATTCTAAAGCTTTAGAATGAATAACTTATATTTTTAACGAATTAAACCGAGCCAAAAGGACGTATTCACCTTAATCAGACATGATTTTTTGAATTCATAATGCCAATGAATGAATATACCGTGTTGGCTTGTAACACGTTCGCGGATGTGGTGAGGGCGCAAATTGAAAAGATTGTATTAGCAAACGTATACATAAATATATAATTAAGGGAGAAACAAGTAGGTGTATATTTTTCAAAACATTCTATACGTAACAGTTTAGAGCTCGAGTAGGTGGCATAAATTTCGAATAAATGTATATTTTACTGTTGAAAACGGTAAATAGAAGCGAAACGGTTTTTTTCTACATGCACCTCTGAATGAATCCGTCGAAAACTGAACTGATGTAAATCCGTGTGAAGCATCATTCATTGAATTACTTAGCGCGGAAATGTTTCGAAGCATTTGTTACTGTTTTTGACGCCTAACTCAATGTAACGGTGAAGAATGTGGTCTCGGTATATAAATACATTTTTTGTTTTCTTTAGGGGTTCTGCAGGCTCGGGCGGATATTTTTTTCACCTTTCTAATTAATTTTAATGAGTACGAAAAGTGAAAAGGCTTGATCTAAGTGTGTGCCATGTAAAACGGTTACTGTCTGAATAGGGCGAGAAGTTGATTTGTTGAGCAAATTGCAAAAAAATAGGTCACATGCAGTTACCGTTAACGACGTTTTGTTTCGTTAATATGCTTAAACATTTCAAAGCTTAATCTCGCTCTCCTTCTAATGAGCAAATCAGAAAATTTGCACGTTGTTTCCCTACTTTTTTTTCTTTCCTTAAATGGAGCTAACGGAATATGAAATTTTGCGTTATTACCACACGTATTCCTGAAATAAATTAAAACAGTCGTTACAGTAATAGTTTATTATTCATGACTTATAAAAGCCTATATTCATTTTAAATTTAACAAGTTCTGGCTTATAGACTGCAGTTTTAGGCACTTTATTAGGTTAAAATTATTCAGTTCAACATACATGTCAACTCATTTCATTGGTATTGAACAATTAAGGTTCTTGTATCCAGTACTGCATCTTGAATCCAGTTTCGACTATAATCTTACGTTAAAACTGGCTTTTACAAAGTAAAATCTCATTAAAATTTGTTAATTGATCTTTTAATGCAGGGGCAAATGCAAAAAGTGTTTTGAACCAGTTCTGGCTTATAGACTGCAGTTTTAGGCACTTTATTAGGTTAAAATTATTCAGTTCAACATACATGTCAACTCATTTCATTGGTATTGAACAATTAAGGTTCTTGTATCCAGTACTGCATCTTGAATCCAGTTTCGACTATAATCTTACGTTAAAACTGGTTTTTACAAAGTAAAATCTCATTAAAATTTGTTAATTGATCTTTTAATGCAGGGGCGAATGCAAAAAATGTTTTGAACCCCATAAAGAATATTAAAAAAAGTTACTTTTTTATACACAATTGCAGTACAGGTCCAAATTTGAATTTTTAAATTTAAATAAGAAATACAAAGAAATTTAATTGCGACTGCAATGTAAAATCAATGTTAGTAATTAGAAGGAATGTTGTAATGGATAAATATTGACTGATAAGAAAAGCCTACACATAAAAGTATCTACAGGTAATTTAGGGGGAAAAAACCAGCTATTAGTGAGGGCGTGAGGGGTGAATGCAAAATTGGAAAAAAATATTGAACTAAATAAATTACTTTTACAAATATTTTATTTGGCGCCACATATTTAACACTAGCAGTTTTGTCGGTGTAGTCAGGCCAAAAATTATTTATAAACGTACACGTACAGTAATCTGTTTTATTACTCCTAGTCCCTTCGGCCTNTGTGTTAATGGAAGGCGGAAAACTGTTAAAAATCATTACATTTATTTAATTTTGATATTGATGATGATCTTGAAGCATAATTTGCAGCCATTAGAAATTGATGCTCTATACATAGGTTGGAATAAATAGTCCGGCACATTGGAAGAACTTTCGGACTTTGGGACTTCTACTATACATACCGGTACTGTAACAATAACCTGCCGAAGCCTTGCAATGTTATTTTACATTTCACTCCTTGTCAAGGCCTTTTAAGAGCTCGAGCCTGAGGACAATCACCTCATTTCCCTTCATTTCTTATCGCACTTGTAAATAAAAATTTAAACTACAAGAAATCCAGACAAATCCCTGTTAATATTTCACCCTCGCCAAACTAGACACCTACTTGCAATATGTAGTTTTATTAATTATCTTTATTTTAACAATATGTAACAGGGTCAAGTTATATGCATAGATATTATAATAAAAACATATGGTGACTGTAGAGCAATATTTAAAAGCCTTCCTTAAGGTAAAATAAGAAAAAGTTGGAACGTTCATTCATTTCCAATTGGAAATGGGAGTAAGGATAAAACATTGCGCCGCTTCTTAGCGTTTAAATATTTCCTAGGCAAGAGAGCAACATGATCTTATGGTTGCAATCGTGCCGACCCAGTTCTTACCGTATGTGCATATCTTTAGTATTTATCAAAAGCAGAAAATTCTCCCATGGATCTCGCTAGGCAAGTGCTAAGCTGTTCCGAAAGCAGTTGTTGGATGCAATTGTCGTATAGTGCATGCAAGTGGTGCAATGAAAGCGTTCAATTTTTACTTTCAACAAGTAGATATTCATCGTCATTGAAAACTTGGAAGCGTTTGAGTATGTAGCTACTTACAATCTCTTAAAGGTTACAGTAGACAGTAGACTATTCCTTCACTTGCTAACGACCATTACATGCGATATCGTGAATATTTTAATGAAACGGTTTACTGAAACGCTGAAGGTATTAGACCCATTCGATGGTGTAAATCTGTAATTACAGTAGGAATAGTAAAATGAATACCTATTACTGTAATAGTTCAATCGATAGAGAGACAGTTGAATCGCTGGTGTCCATGAGACTTATAATTTCATAACTTTATCTTCATCATCGTAAGATCGTTAGTCCTAGGACTGGTTGAACACGCATCTCCACTCTTTCGTATCCTGAGCTAATTTTCGCATTTCCCTTAAACTAGAATATCCCACATCCATAACTATTTGCGAATCTAGATCTACCTCTACTCCTGTTTCTGCTTCTAATATGTCTTTGACTCGCCCTTCATGGTGCACCACGCCCCTATAATCGGAGAAATCTGTAAGCAAAACCTTCACATTCGACCTTGATCTTGTCGCGCTTTTTTCGGTCTTAGATCATGTGGCAGCTTCCATTGGAATGATTGAGCTTTGATTTCCCCGTTGTAACCATAAACCCATAATTCGTCACCAGTTATGACCCTCTGTAGCAAATTTGGGTCGTCCAACAGCTTCTTAGTAATGTTAATGCGATGTTGTTTTTGGTCGAAATTGAGCAATTTTGGTACGAATTTTGAGGCGACCCATTTCATGCCCAAATCATTGGTAAAAATCGAATGGCAGGAGCCAATCGATATGTTTAGGCCCTCAGCAACTTCTCTAACGGTGATTCGACGATTGACCATTACTATTTCCTTCACTTCATTAATGTTTTCATCCGTTGTTGACGTGCTCGGGCGTCCGGCACGCTCTTCGTTATTCGCATCTTCTCGGCCCTTTGAGAACATGTTGTACCACCGATAAACGTTGCTTTGGTTCAAAGTAGGTTCACCATACGCCACAGTCAACATTCGGACAAAATTTGATACAGATTCTTTGATCCATATTTGGAAAAGGGAGAAATCGAAGATCAGTCAAAACAGGCGCAAGCAAACCAATTGTTAAAAATTAACTGAACATNCAGAGACATATTAGAGGCAGAAACAGGAGTTAGGAGGGGTAGAGGTAGACCTAGGTTAGATTACTGTTCACAAATAGTTAAGGATGTGGGTTGTTTTAGTTTTAGGGAAATGCGAAGTTTAGGTCAGGATAGGAGAAAAGTGGAGGTACGTGTCCAACCAGTCTTAGGACTAACGACCCTATGATGATGATAAGAAGATCAGTTTATTACCGAAAAACTCACTATTGACTAATGTTTCTATTGTATGAGTTACAAATGTTTTTTTGTAAAATGTAATGTATTTTAACTTGTGAAACCAAAATGGGCCAGGAAACAGTGAAAAGGACAAGTTATTGAATCTCCCATTAAGTTCCTTAATACCGTCAAAAATCTCTATTGTACTGTTAAGTGGAAATTTGTGAAGTTCAATTTTGTTGTTGAGGTTCACACAATTGACATCGTTTTTATTGAAAGAATTTTCGATTAGTAGAATTCTGTTTTGAAATACTTTCAAATGTCACAAATTTTAGTTCCGATAGGAAATTTGAAGAAGAATAATAGGGAATGCTGTGTGTGACGAGGGCCATTATTAACTTAGCCTTACTTACTTAGCAAACACGCCAAATGCAGTAGGGCTACACACCCCGAAATTTACTAAAGTCAACACTCGCCTCAGTTACGATAATAATCAAATCAGTCAATTACGCATGGTTCCTGTAAATAATTCGCTTTTGTCCGCACATACTGTACGGACAGATAGAAAGTGATAGAAAATGTTCAAAAATAAACCATAAGATCCAGGAATATGTATATTAATAAATTGAAGTCAATATTTGAGCTATGTTCTACAAATGAAGATTCTACGTTTTTTTGGTGCATTTTATATTTTATTTAAATTTGTTCAATTTTTTATATGTAGCTGTATATGATCGCTGCTTTCGTAGGGAATGCATTTAGTTTTCAAACTTCTTATTCTGGACGAATCGCCTTGTATGTAAGAGAGAGAGTTAAACGTTTCTAATAATTTTTGTCAACTGTAGTAATACGGATTGTATTGCTCCGTGAAATTTAACACGTTGTCGTACTTTTTGGTAAAGTAAAAACTATTGGCCAAGTAAACTAACTTGAGCATATTACAAGAGCAAGAAATTGGCTAGGTTTGATAACTAAACTATCAGGAGTTACTTCTTTAATCTAACTTTGAAAAAGTTAAAACACTTTGTTGTACTTTAAGAGAATGCAATGTAAAGTTCCAAAAATAAATAACAGCAATGTTGCTTACTGTGAAAGAAAAATCTATGAATTTATAAATGTGGGGGAAAACTACTTTTCGTTGGAGATGGTGATACAGACGTGAAATATTTATGTTTCGTAAAAAATTTAATTATATGCATCACTATTATCTCTCAACAAAATATGTGTTTTTATTCAAACCATATTGAATATTAAATTTATGGGTAGTCAACTTGAAACAACGAAATAGAGACCACACACATCAGTTATTATATACCTACCTACCATAAAGGCGAAGCCGCTGGGAGCTATGGGCAAATACGCATTTTATATCTACTGGTATATTCGGTCACCTGTTTGAAATAGGTATCGCAACAAAAAGGTAATAATCAAGAGGAAAATATTATTACTGCTACTAGATACAATAAGTGTTGTAGTATTGTTTAATACTTTCTTCATTCGTCTACGGATTAATCAGTCAGGTTTTTAGTATAAGTACGCAATTTTCTGATTTATTGTTAGATAGATTTATTGAAGAGCATTACTTTATATCTACGTATAGTGCTAGGTATTTTTTTGTTAGTATTCCTAGTAAAAGCACTAATACTTTCGATAACGAGTGACCCTACAATCTCCTTTTATTTAGACAGCAACTATTATCTCGAATTCTTTCCATCATCATAAGGTCGTCAGTCCTAAGACTGGTTGAACGCGTACCTCCACTCTTTCTTATCCTGAGTTAATCTTCGCATTTTCCAAAAAACTAGAACAACCTACATACTTAACTATTTGCGAACAGTATCTAATATAATGTAGGTCTACCTCCACCCCGCCTAACTCCTGTTTCTGTCTCTAAAACTCTGTCTAGACCTTCATGCCTGAGAAGGTGTCCTACTAACCTATCTCGCTATTTCCTATTGACTTCCATAGAGTCCTCTGTTCTCCTTTTCTTTCTAATACCTCTTCATTTCTAACCTTCTCTTCGCCTGTAACACCACATTCCGAACGCTTCTAACCTTTTCTTTTTTGCCGCGCCCACTGACCATGTTTCGCACCCATACAGCGCCGCGCTCCAAACATACACCTTTAACAACCTTTTTCGAATTTCTAAATTAACCGTTAGAGAGCATAGAAGTGACTTCTTTTTATTGAAGGCGACTCGACCCTGCTTTATATCCCTACTACTTCTTCCGTCCTAGATACCTAAAAGTGACTTATTTTAGGTACTTTTTCTTCCCTTGCATACCAGTATTTTTATTGTTCNGAGCCATTAATTATATTATCGCTGAGGCTGATTTTTCCGAAGAAAGTCAATAGAAATTCGAATTAAAGGAGCAAAGATAATCGAGTTATAAGAAAATCGAGTTACAGAAGTTCGAATGTAGTTCAGGAATAATTCTTATCCTGCGCTGTTGTGCGAAATACCAACTCCTGGAGTGGAGCTATAAATATCGACAGTAGATCCTCGGATGTTTTATATGGAGATTAAAAAGAAAATTGTAGCATACATGACCGGTAAAGAGTAAGGCGATCCTCGATTGTTTTTTCTTTTTATTTTGACCTCGGATAATGGTTTCAATAGCGAGGCCCCTTTTGCTCCATTTATTTTCGAAAAACGACGACTCACGCTTCTCAACGCCTGGGCGCCCGCGTGTATGCATCCATGTGCAGCGTAGCGGTCGGTTGGAGTCGCTATTTTTTCAATTGCCGCATGCATAGTTAAGCCTCAGCCCATATAAGGTAACTTGATTCCGAGCCGAGCGACTTGCAAGATTTACGACCATCTTCCACATTGCCAATTTTGGGCGTGGATTGTTGTCCGGTGGCTGGTATCATTGTGTATCAGATTATTCTTTTGGCTTCCCGAATCTGATGGTTTGACTGCTCGTCTGTCTGTCTGTCTGTCTTTGTGTCTGTGTGTGTGATTTCATGTATGTCATCCGACCGCAGTATCTACTGACACACTTTTTGCATGGCGCATTTTAATCGGATTATTATTTAACCGACAGTCATTTTTTTCTACATCAGTGGCGACTCGTGATGAAATGAAACAGGTGATGTTCTGTATGTATTTGTAGTGACCTATTTTTGGAAATTTAATTTATAGAAGGAAACTTGTCAATAACTTTCTCGTTGAAGCTATCGATTTGTGATATTATATATATTATTTTTCAATGGAAAACATTGATAGAGCTTCCAAATTATTTCGGGATTTTGATTATCTTTAATGTTGAAAATCATTTTTCCGCATATGTTGTTTTCATGGGTGTTGTTGCAACAATTTCTATTAATTTTTTATTTTATTTAGAAGTAAAAATACGCCATTTAGCTGTTATTCGTTTAAACATGAACTTGCTTTGTTTTTTCTGTCGAATGTAAAAGAGAAACATACGCTAAAATTGACACTTTTTAAATATTCTTATCAAATTATTATTGTCATTTTTTTCTGAATCTGTTGTAAGAAATTGATAATTAGGTATAAAGTTAGTAGCTCATTTTGGGATTAACTTTTTAAAAATATTCTCAATTTGAGATTGTGATTTAATTGGTTCTTAAGTTTTGTAAATATTCTAATGATGGTGTCCCTCGATAGGTAAATTTTAATTGTTTATGCATAGGATTGTGTATACAACAAGCCTAGGCCGTTAATTACCGAGATCGTAATCGAAACCGCCCTGTCGTCCTTGCAAATGGATATTTAGCGTCATGTCCAGGTCCGTCAACATCGAATGTATATATTCAACGACGACTGTTCAGCTACATCGTCAAGAACGTAAATGGAGTTTGTATAGAAACAGAAACCTAGGAATTAAGGATAACGCAGACAAGTTGCACATTTGTTTGCTTATTCTGTCATGTCTCATCTAATGGCGATATATTTAAATCTGAATTACCATTTACTGAGATTTGTATGAATCTAAATTCACGTATCTATTTTCTGAATGCATGATTCAACACTCACTTGAAGAACTGATGGATAAAATGCATTACAAGGAAAATAAATCAGCGTGCTTATAAATTTCGTTCTTACATACAAAAGGTTCATTGTCTATGTCGTATGTGTAGTGGTTGATGGTTTAAGAAGAGAAGTTTACATTTTATGTTCACTGTTTTATTTTAATCCAATATTCTTTGGATGATCCTAGGCAACTGGACAATAAAGGAAATGAAAAAACTAAGGACCAACTTTGATAACAAACTCATTACCCATTTTGTGCAGGTAGCAAAATCGTGTATTATTTAATGCCGAAAAAATGAAATATGACAAAACTCTTCAAACTGTTGTAATTTCAAATATACATGTTACAAGTGAGAGGTGGTGCTATTGTTTTAATAAGGATTCGATTTTCAATTGTGATTATTTTTTCTATTAAACTTCAAAATGTCAATAAATGCATATGGTCAAAATTGCTGACGTTGGTCAGGTTTCATGGTTATTTGAAAATTTTATGGCTACAACTTTTTCCTTTGTTTCATATTCGCTTTTCCCACATAAAAGTGTCGGGTTTAAGGGAACAGGAACCGGCACGACATCTGTTCCTTAAAATGCGTAACATCCGATCGACGACATTTAATTTGAATGCCACTTTAACTGGCTCATATTCGTTGCCGACAAAGCATGTTCTTCCGATAGCTAGCCAATTCGGGATTCGGTCACCTTTCTGACCGATAAGCGTCCGTGTCCAGGGGTTGACCGCTTGACCGACCGCAGGTTACGTACTGTTATGCGGCATATATATATTCGAAGATGTATGAAGTGAACGGTCGAGTATATAAATTCTGGGCTTTTTGTATTTGTATATCTTTAGCCTCGTACAAAGCCAGGCGATTTAAACTGATCCTGTTTTTGATAGCGCATCTTCTTTTCTTGAATGCTTTCGGGGCATGACAGAAATGCACTTAGGGATGTATGATAACATGTCTCTGTTAATATTTGATGTAAATACCATAATTACCAACAAGACTCGATTTATTTCAAAACAGTTTGTGGGATATCAAACTTCTTTGTGGTTGAAATTCAGAATGCACTTACTCCAAATCGAAAGGGTAATATGTAATAATCTAATGATTAGATTGATTTCAAATAGAATTAATGTTTGTCTACCCTTATTACGTATATTGCTGATAAATTTGTTGTCCCATGAAATAGGTAAGCGTTCGCGTAAAATAAGTAAAAGCATTGGTTGATTCAATTGAAGTTTCATTAGCAACTATATGCTATTTACTACTTCATGAAAAGTTCTATTTTTGTATAGCCCAATAAAAATATGTTGGTTGTGATTTTGTAGTGTCTTCTTTTTTGTCGGATGTTTTTACAGAAAATGCTTTTCGAAAGTAACTATGTGTGGCGGAAAATAAAAGTTAAAACCCAGTTAGTTATTAGCGACAGTACACCGTTTCCAAGCTAATATTAATAATGGACCTGAAAGATTAAAAGGTAGAACAACTTTTGCAAAAACATTCGTGCAGGATAAGCGTTTACCAGGAAAATCGTCGATTATTTATGTGTTAACTTTGAAAAGGGCCTCGTACATCTGACAAAATTAATCAACAACTAAAGCATGTATCTACATGTATGCAACTTTAATACATATACTTTTCCTGGAACAAAACATTTTTAGTATTTGCAATTTTCAGTTTACTTTACTAGATTTTAGCACTAAATATAAACAAAGAAACTTTACACCGCTGATTGAAAAAGGGCATCTACAAGAATGTCCTGGAAGAAGGTTGTCTTTGTTCCCGTGTCTGGAAAACACATGGTTGAAATATAGGGACAAGCTATTTTTTTTTAGATATTTTTTACTTCTTGAACTATTTTGTTAACTAAAAAATCAATTTATGCGTTGGAGTGAGAGTAAGTTCTCGAATTTTCATAACTCTCACAACTATCGGCACTATTTTTTTAAAAAGTCGTGATAATCTCTCATGTATGACAGAAAATTTTAGTATTTAAAATAATTATTGTGTCAGTAAATAGAAAAGTTTGTGCTTAGGAGATTTATTTAAAAAAACGTATCAGATTAAATGATCAAGACCAAGTCTTAACACGCAAGACCAAAACCAAGGCCAAGGCCAAGACCGAATAAGCAAGACTAAGACCAATACCAAGACTAGGACAATTTTGACCTTGGTCTTGCTTTGCTTATCACTAGTCTTATTTTATTTGAAACAGTGAAATTCTTCTGCTTACTGGGTATATAAAATGTTTCATAGTGAAACATGTAATTTTCGACAACGTATTTAAGAACGCGTAGAACATTAAATTTCCTGTCTGAAAATGGTAAAAATGGAAAATTCAAACAAGGTTTGTATTGTAAGCACAAAGTGAAATATAAAGAGGCAATGAAGTAGCATGTTGAGCTTATGATAACGAACGACTGAGGAGTGAGTGCATTTCAGCTCCGGTTTTTGTCTCAGTTCGTGGACTTTAAAAAGGAATGCAGTTTACCTACAGTAAATTTGGAAGAAAGGTTTCTGTTTGCTTTTCCGTTAGTGAAATATAAACAGACAGGAGCGACTTGCCACACATTATATACACGCAAGCAGCATTAGGTCGTTAGAAAAACCAGCAGCAGAGACTCGAAAAATTCAAGAACTAAATAAACGAAAACTTCCAAGGTACATACATACACAATACATTCGGTCAGCGTGTAAATGATTAAACAACTGAAATGGCGCAACGAGATGGAGTAAATTAGATCCGGTATAAGATCAGGAGGACTTACAGATAGCTTTAAATAAAATGGAAGCGGTACTGACAGATAAGTACTGTATGAAAATAGATAAAAGTACAACTAAAATACTGGTATGCAAGGGAAGAAAAAGTAGTGAAAGAGCGAATATAAGGATAGGAGACGAAAAATTAGAAGTGCCTGATTTTAGATACCTAGGAAGTCAGATATGTCAGGATGGAAGGAGTTGTAGGTATATAAAGCAGGGGATAGCGCAGGGTCGTGTCGCCTTTAATAAAAAGAAGTCACTTCTTTGCTCGCGAACGGTTAATTTAGAAATTCGAAAAAGGTTGTTAAAGGTGTATGTTTGGAGCACGGCATTGCACGGGTGCGAAAAATGGACAGTGGGCGCGGCAGAAAAGAAAAGGTTAGAAGCCTTCGAAATGTGTGTTATAGGCGAATGATGAGAATAACGTGGGTAGAAAAGGTTAGAAATTAAGTGGTATTAGAGAGAATAGGAGAACAGAGGACTCTATGGAAGTCAATAAAAAATAGTCGAGATAGGTTGATAAGACACCTTCTCAAACATAAAGGTCTAGTCATATTAAAGGCAGAAGCCCGAGTTAGAAGGGGTAGAAGTAGAACTAGGTTAGATAACTGTTCGCAAATAGTTAAGGATGTGGGTTGTTGTAGTTTTAGGGAAATGCTAAGGTTATCTCAGGATAGGAAAGAGTAGAGGTCCAACCAGTCTTAAGACTGACGACCTTATGATGATGATAGATATTATAATATCTATATTATATAATATATAGATGTTATATATCTAATATTCTAGTATATTATAGTATAATATAATATCTATGGTCAGTATAGTTTAGAATTAAATTAATTTTATAATTCACAAATATAATCAGTTAAAATTAAATGCCACAAGTTGCATGAATAATGAGTAATGACCAAAACACGCGTTG
>NW_020438957.1:614129-641054 GCF_000699045.2 Agrilus planipennis
ACCAAACGAGATAAATAACAGCAATGTTGCTTACTGTGAAAGAAAAATCTATGAATTTATAAATGTGGGGGAAAACTACTTTTCGTTGGAGATGGTGATACAGACGTGAAATATTTATGTTTCGTAAAAAATTTAATTATATGCATCACTATTATCTCTCAACAAAATATGTGTTTTTATTCAAACCATATTGAATATTAAATTTATGGGTAGTCAACTTGAAACAACGAAATAGAGACCACACACATCAGTTATTATATACCTACCTACCATAAAGGCGAAGCCGCTGGGAGCTATGGGCAAATACGCATTTTATATCTACTGGTATATTCGGTCACCTGTTTGAAATAGGTATCGCAACAAAAAGGTAATAATCAAGAGGAAAATATTATTACTGCTACTAGATACAATAAGTGTTGTAGTATTGTTTAATACTTTCTTCATTCGTCTACGGATTAATCAGTCAGGTTTTTAGTATAAGTACGCAATTTTCTGATTTATTGTTAGATAGATTTATTGAAGAGCATTACTTTATATCTACGTATAGTGCTAGGTATTTTTTTGTTAGTATTCCTAGTAAAAGCACTAATACTTTCGATAACGAGTGACCCTACAATCTCCTTTTATTTAGACAGCAACTATTATCTCGAATTCTTTCCATCATCATAAGGTCGTCAGTCCTAAGACTGGTTGAACGCGTACCTCCACTCTTTCTTATCCTGAGTTAATCTTCGCATTTTCCAAAAAACTAGAACAACCTACATACTTAACTATTTGCGAACAGTATCTAATATAATGTAGGTCTACCTCCACCCCGCCTAACTCCTGTTTCTGTCTCTAAAACTCTGTCTAGACCTTCATGCCTGAGAAGGTGTCCTACTAACCTATCTCGCTATTTCCTATTGACTTCCATAGAGTCCTCTGTTCTCCTTTTCTTTCTAATACCTCTTCATTTCTAACCTTCTCTTCGCCTGTAACACCACATTCCGAACGCCTCTAACCTTTTCTTTTTTGCCGCGCCCACTGACCATGTTTCGCACCCATACAGCGCCGCGCTCCAAACATACACCTTTAACAACCTTTTTCGAATTTCTAAATTAACCGTTAGAGAGCATAGAAGTGACTTCTTTTTATTGAAGGCGACTCGACCCTGCTTTATATCCCTACTACTTCTTCCGTCCTAGATACCTAAAAGTGACTTATTTTAGGTACTTTTTCTTCCCTTGCATACCAGTATTTTTATTTTTCATTTTTTTGTTTCCATATTCTTTTACTAATTCGAAATTTAGTTTCAACTGTATAAACCTTTCTGTAATGGTATTAATAATAGGAAGAATAATAATAAGCTTTGACTTCTAAGTTTCTGAGCTTTTCAATTTCTCTTTTGACCGTTGCGCTGTAATGCAGGAAACTGGTATTTATATAATATCTTGGGATCAAAACAAACGTGGAAAAATTTGTAGCGAATAAAACCGATTAGTTTACGCTAATGGCAAGTGCATTAGCGTTTGTTCGTTCACGAAAATAGCGATAGCCAGCGTAGCTGCCTGCGTGCTTGCCGGTTGACTTTTACAAAACAATACGAATTAAAAATAGTGCTCGGCCATGTCAACGGCGTCTCACTAAAAGCTAACTGGTCGAGCTGTCAAAACTTGTCAACGATAAATGTCACCAGGAACGTACACATATTTCGTCTATTTGTCATTCATTGCACGCAGTTAACTACAAAGCTAACTACGTTGCCTTTGTGCATATCACGATCTAAAAGGGAACATCCTAAGTGGACCATAGACATTCAATTTTTGTTCAGTAGATACATTCAACGCGATTTTCAAGAAATATGCTTTAAAGTAGGGTAAAAACAGAAGTGAAATGGGGTAAAAGTAGAAGCCAAAATTTCTACTCCTTCACTTAGGATTAGGATAAGATTGTGATAGGAAAAGACAACACCGACAAAGTGGGTGTTGTCATGGTCGTGTTCTTTCTTTATTTTGCTGATTTCTTACTTAAAATTTCTTAATTTTCACGTTTCCATTATATGAATCACATTTGACTCAATCAAATTGGAAATAACTCGTTCCTACTAATGCCTTGTTCAAAAAGACGTTTTTAAATGTCCCACAATATTCAGATACATTTCAGAATGAGAGCTCAGTTTTAACAAATTTGTTGTCCATTTTGCTTATTTGTACCTTATTTTTTATAATGTGAAGAAACGAAACAGGGCGCAATTTACAGCAATCATAAGTTGAATTCGTCATCGTTATAATTGAAATCCGCTGTATATGTACTTATGGATTACGCATATGTATGTCAAATTCCTGTAGGTATATTTAATTGAACCGAAGGGTGCAATTCATAATTTATCCCTTTAGAAAATGTCACATTCAATTTGTAAACTTTTTCGTACCGTGTCGTACGGAAAAGTGGAGCGTGGCACAAAAATCGATGGCGATCAAAGGGGGAAAGATCTACCAAGCATCAATAACGTTATATCGGAATAATAATTTCAACGCGGATTTAAAACTCACGTCGTATTTATTGTTATTGTGTTGACAATTGCGGGAGGTTCCCTTTTTTTGGTCTATGAAAGGCGATGATGCCGGTCACGTGTCGGACACGTGTTCGACCATGTCGACTCTGATGAGAACCTTCGTCCTCAGATCGAACAAATAGCGGCCTTTGTCTCGATAAATCGCTCGTGCATTAAATTAGGTAAATTATTTTCTGTGTGTTCACATAATGGGCTACGGACGAGGTTGTCTTTAGCGCCAACGTTGCCATTTTTCCCGCACTCAAAGTATTCACTGAGCAGCATCGAGAGCAAATGAGTGACAGTACAAGTGGTCAAATCTTTAAATAATCTTTAATAGTAATTCTCAGGAAAATCAATCCATGTAAAAAACTTAAGTTACAACGAAATCATATATTTATTTATTAAATATACGTAAAGATAGCAACAACTGTGTCTTTAGGATGAATAAATAATAATAGATAAGAAGTTATTGGAACCAGTTTAACAAATTCTCGTTTTATTGAAGAAAACCAAAGTTAGTTTATATTGTATACTGTTAAATGTAATAAGGTTTATTTTTCATTCTACCGTTATGTAGCTAAATACTCAAAAAAGAAACGTCTCCACGACGAATAAAAGGTACAAAACAATAATTTTTATGTATGCGAATTGCCGGACCATTTGGTAGAAATGTGCACAACTTTTATATTACCAAGATCCGAATTTTCGCATGCTGTATACACCATATTCGTGAAATTCTCGTCTCTAAAAACACTATGTGAAATGTTGTCCATTATGTTATTACCCGTAATTTTATTTTCCAATTCTATAGTCTTCTAATTTATACATTGAGGGGAAATCGTAGATTCACTTAAAGGAAACGATGGCGTTGTATATTGGGTGCTTATTATTTTGATTTAATTATGTCAAAGCACGCTTCGCTTCATATAATTTGACTAGCTACTTAGACACTTAGAGGAACTGGGGGTTGGCAGTCACGAATGGAATAATCAGTAGCTTATTTGCAAATTCTTATTTTATTCTGCAAAAAATACGTTTTATTAGTATGATTATTTGTTAAATTGATTGGGAAGGTATTTAAATTGTGGATAGTTACTTAAATTTCTACTCTTAGAAAATGAGAAACATATTTATATACTGATATTTCTTATTCTAAATTTTGTTCAATTTAAGCTATACTATTTACATAAAAAAATTGTCATTTACAAATAAATCTTAAATTACTTAATTTAACTTATCTTTCTAGGTAATGAAGTAAAAAGATAAACAAAAGAAACAGACCCCTATCGGACTCCCGAAGTTTAATCTAAGTGGGTAAGTTCATGAAATTAACTGTTTTGTGCTTATTAAATTAAATTTTTCATGTTCTAAAAATTGTGAATTAATATACAGATACATAGGTACAGTTTAATCTTTCATTTGTTATATGAATACTACTTTTGGCATACGAATATTTATCGTAGTATAAAGTTCGCATTTGTACTATATTTTTGACGGCAATAATCCTTCTAAGTTTTGTAATTGTCCCTACGTAGAGGATACTTTTTGCTTTCTACGTAGAAGAAACGACGATGACGAATGAGAATGTACTTCATAAAGTCGTGAACGCAAACAATTTCCTCTTGTATTTTCCCGGAATAATGACTTTAACTACTGAATGGCTTTAAATGCGCCACGATGAACATCAAAACGCATTAAAACATCAAATAGGGTATTTCGTAAGACAATTTTTATTTCGCGTGCAAATTGTAAAAGAATACCGAAAATCACGTAGTGCTCGTAATTGATTCTTTCTTTTTGTTTTGAGTCATGAAGTTGACCAATCTTGTTATAAAGTTTTATTGTTAGATTAACTAAAATCTTTGTTACTCAAATACGTTTAAAATTGACCGTTTTAATAGATTTCGTATAAGTAAGTACAATAGGTGAATTTGACACGAATACAATCAAATTATTTGGCTAAAGTTTTTCTATGTATGATCATTAAGGACATCATACCTCAAGATATCTATCGAAATAATCCTTATGGATGTTAGGTTCCTGTTTCACATTGATAGAGTTTTATTTTTTGTCAAATGCACGGTTTACTAAGTTACAATTTAGTTATTATAAAAAAGATAATTTTTTATTCGAATAACCATTTCATAGGTAGTGGATCAAGTGTTTCGTGTGTTCAAATCAAAATACGACAGATTTTTTGACGACGAATTTTTACTAAATATTAACAACAACATTTACCGATTATTTCAATTTTCTACGTGGTCTTCTTGTTCGTAACATTTCGTCCGACATGGCATGCTTTTTTTGCCTGCAAAAACAAGTTGTTTACTCTTTACGAACGTGGATCATTATTAGTCATTTTATCTATCTTTGTACGGAATATAAAATGTTTTCTGCAATGACGATAACACATCTAAAAGAAAGTACACAATAGGCTTCGACATTTTCATGTTTTCTCAGTTACGGGTTGTGATTCTTACGGTGAGGACGAACACGTTTGCGTTCACTATTAATACAATTTATTTAATTGACGCTTTTTATATCGTTTCTTCGGCTCTACGGCAAATATCTGTTAGTTATTTTATAAATTATCATTTTAAGTTCATAAATTACACAAGAATTTTTTACATTGGAAACATGGAGCTATGGTAAGTCAAATAAATACTATTTGATAAATAAATTTGTATTAAGCATAAGTAGAATTGGGTTAAATGTTTAACAATAATGAGGTAATAGCATGGGTAAGAAGGAAGGCAGAAAAAGGTATGTAATAAAAGTTCTGCAGTACTTTTTGTGACCTTTTAATGCTCACTAACTAAAGGAATTTCGTTGCGGGGTTGACATTTGACTCAATTAGTACTTCGTTTTGTAATTAGTTTTCTATAAGTAGTTTGTTTTATAGTCCAGTTACGTTATTCTATTAATATAAAACGTAGGCTGACAAAAGTACCTACATAACAAGAATGCACACTATACAGGGTGATTCTATACAATATGTGTATAATATATACTTATTTGGCAATCACATATTCGTATTTTGCGTGAATATTAAGAAAAATACACAATTATATTTCATGACATATTGTGCAAAGAAGAAAGAAGTTTATACCAATTGTTTGAATAATTGAGTAAGATGAAATTTTGTACAACTTGACATTAATTTCACTAAATCTATTCGTAATTGATCATTAATACTTTAAAAATGTGCTAATTTAAGAAGGATGGTGCTTGAAAGTGACCGGGCATTTATTATTACCTGAGATATTACCAGATAAAAATATTTAAATATCAAAAATGCATATTCAAAAGTATGGAAGAGTTAAGATACAGGTAATTAAACTTGAGAAAAACAAACTTAAAGATTTAAGGTTGTCTCTTAACTGCTTTATTTTTCATTAATTCGTTTTTTTCTTCAATCCAGGGAATTTATGATAGAAATTACACATTCCTGTATAAGCGAAAATGCATCATTTGGTGATTTTGGAATAGATTTTTTTACGACGTCAATATATCGCTTGCTTCTCTAAAAACTCTTAAACTAGTCCAACTCTCAAAATCTATTGAATAAAGCGTAAGACTCCTGACAAGCTTTAGATAACAATTATTGAACTTACATTACTTTATTATTTGTATGAAAAGATAGATGAAGGTATTTCTACGAATTTTCCTATAATACGGTGTCTCCCTATAACGTTGGGGTTTTCAATTCGCCTGTACTGTATCTAATAATTCATTTGAAATAATAAATTTTTACTTGATTAAATTGAAAATTTTGCAGTAGGTAATATTTCTTTTACGTAATCTCGTTTTAAAGCACCCTGTAGAGTTCATAAGTGGTAGTGTTCTACCTTGCCTTTGGTACCTCAGCAATCCATTAAGCGCCTAATAAAATTGATTTATTTACAACCTGTGGCACCTATATATCGTTATCCAGCGATCATAAATAACATGTCTGTAGCAATCTGGACAAGTTGCATTGAATAATTAATTAGATTACACAGATTCTTCACAAGTTTTAATGCAAATATCACACGTGAACAGGTGTTCGCTCGCCATACGTAGGCATTTAAACGCAGGCACAGATACACCTCTGCATTGGTCATATCAAAGGGTAAAGTAAACATAATAAGGTCATTCAAAGTAAACTGAAACGAAATTTTAAGGTTAGAGTCTCTTTATTTTCGATATCTTTAATTATGTTCTTTGATATATAGTTTCAGAAGTTGATCACTTTGTCCAATGTTCATCACGCGTATATTGCTTACTTAGCATAATTGAGAATTAAATTGGCGTTAGTTTTTGCCAAAAAGAAGTGTAGTGGCAGTTAATGTATAGGTAGAGTTCATATGCAGATTGTTCTTAAATGAATACTACTCTTCCATGACCTGACATAGACATTGCAGTTTTAATCAACAGGTGCAATAAAAGCTGCTTTAATTCAACATTATAAGATAATTTTATCTATACACATTCATTAATTCAGCATTCTTTCGTTTATGCTATTTTTATTGTTTCTCTAAATGAACCATAAATGACCCCATTGTCTCCTTTTTGTTTATTATGCGTCCTTCAGCTCGTACTCCTTAAAGAACTTGAAAGTTCAAAATTTCCGAAACCGGAACTTATTTTCCGAAATTTGAACCTTTCCTGATTACAAAGATCCTGGAACATCCTTTGCCGCTTTGAATAAACGCTGTTCTTGTCGTTCCTCTTTCGGAAACTTCTTTTATTTACATCGTGATAAGAGTTGGACATAATAAGCCCTTAATGCCGTAGCTGCAAGGCGTTTCCCTTCGCTCTTTCTTTTCTTTTATAGTTTTTTTTTTTCTAAAGTGGAGAAATCCGGCGGCAACTTTGTCTGCAACGAAGTAATAAGCAGCGTGTAATTCTTCATAGCTTTCTTCACTAGGGGGGCGGACGGCATTTGTAAAAATCCATAATAACCCTTTTATATTACGTACAGCGTGGAGAGTGCGTTCCACAGAATAGCGTCCCGTAAATACATACATACATACATACATGTATATATCTGTGTGTACAGTATGGAAGCCGTTGAACACCAAAGAGAAGAGCTTTGTACGACAGGGGACGGATGATATAGCAAACAGAAACGTTATCTTGGATGTGCGATCGCACTCCAAAAGAAATGTACGTTTCTGGAGAATGAGATTCCAAACGACTTCCATGCACTCGAAAACTCAGGCACAAATTGGCTTCTCGCCTTTCAACAGACCGACAGACGTTCAAAAAATCAGTGACTTCATGTGCGGTTTTTAATTGCGAAACTTACTTCACTAACTATTCTATTGAAGCGTTTTTTGAAGCTCAGGGACAGATCCAGCATATTAAGAAGGAGGAGGTTCACAACAAATTTCTGTCATTTTTTTTTCGAATTGAGACAATCTTTTATCAACATTCTCTTTTTGTATTAATTTTGAAAGAATGGTTTTAAGTAAGACGTGTAAGTATCATAATTGATAAATTCTTACAGGAGATGTGTATACAAATCTGATCCCAGTCCGGACCTGATAGCTCGCCGTCTGTAATCCGCCACTGTAACTTCTAGTATATTAGGCATCTCTGTCGTTCTGGAACTAACTAAATTAGAAGTGATTTATGAATTTTTTTATGGACAATAGTTTTTTAAGCATTAGGCATTGTCTATTATTTTATTATGCTCTTAATAGGGGGGACATTATTTTAGTGCCTTTATCTGTCTCTGTCTCTCTGTTGTTTGTCCGTTCGTCTGTGATATTGTAGTGAGTAGTCTCACAGAATAAATTGGTCCAATAATATAAAACTGTGAAAGTAATATTATTTCACAATATAGTCTTCATTGATATCAACACACTTTTGACATTTGTGAATTAACATCTCTATTCCTCGGTGAAATATTTAAATCTTTGTCGTAAGAAAATGTTTTTACCCCTAAAATTCCGTTGCGAATCTGAGAAAATAGAGTAATCAGTCGGGTTTTAAATATACGGTGGATGATCGACCTCAATAAAGCTAGACGAAATACAACCTTTGAAACACCCTCAGTTAGAACGGGGACGTTATCGTGGAACAGGAGGAGACCTTTAAGGGTTTTTTTAGAAAGGTTCAAAATTCGTGTATTAGTTGGTAATATTTACTGTTTACTGTGGAATCCACCAATAAAATTAATCGAAAATCAGAAGGAAACACTTTTCTCATGTCTTCATCCATCCAAACTGAAATTCCTTCACTGAATGTATTACTGTGCTATAGGAAGTCGAAGACTCCTATTTTAATGTGTCTGCTATTGTTTTAGCTAATTTAAGAAGGATGGTGCTTGAAAGTGACCGGGCATTTATTATTACCTGAGATATTACCAGATAAAAATATTTAAATATCAAAAATGCATATTCAAAAGTATGGAAGAGTTAAGATACAGGTAATTAAACTTGAGAAAAACAAACTTAAAGATTTAATGTTGTCTCTTAACTGCTTTATTTTTCATTAATTCGTTTTTTTCTTCAATCCAGGGAATTTATGATAGAAATTACACATTCCTGTATAAGCGAAAATGCATCATTTGGTGATTTTGGAATAGATTTTTTTACGACGTCAATATATCGCTTGCTTCTCTAAAAACTCTTAAACTAGTCCAACTCTCAAAATCTATTGAATAAAGCGTAAGACTCCTGACAAGCTTTAGATAACAATTATTGAACTTACATTACTTTATTATTTGTANTTCAAGAGGAAGGTTTATATGTATAATACATGCATAACATAGTAGGGAAACACTGATAATTTTAGAGGTTTCTAATGTGATATCGTAAATAAACACATTTTTTGCGCTTACATTGCAAACGCTGGCTGAACCCTACGAGATAGACCAAAATAATGTACTACAGTATTGTACGTCTTAAAAAGGTCTACGAAAAAGTACCTTAAATACATTGTGTATTTAATATAGATCATGTAATTTAAATGAATATTTTCGAAGATATTACAGATTTAAAAAGCAGGGACATAGCGGTTGCAGCGGTACCGGCCGGTTTGTATTGTCTAATGACAAAAAAACTGTGAATGTTGTATATAAAGACATTCTGTAGTATATTTAGTATGTTCGGGGGGTATCTTCTGAAGATTTTCCCTCCTCGGTAATAATCTAAACAAAACAAAAATACATTTAGTATCAGCATTGCACCCGTGCGGAGCTGGGGCGGGTCGCTAGTAAAATATAAAATAATGACCCCAATAACCCAGTAAATTTTTAAATATCCTGTTCTCATTTATCAGAGCCTTCAACTTTTCAAATATGTACTTCGTTTTTCGGGCGCATTTTTTACTAATACTTTCATCAAAAATGTGTATGACACTACGGCATGGTTATCAATATTCAGAAGCTGATTTCGAGTTCACGTACGTACACATGTGGTTACTTACTTTAGTAAACCTGATATGCTCAAGCTGCATTACGAGCGAAGTTGCGAGATAGTTTCTCAGGAAAAGTGCTGGTTAATATTATGTGCAGGGCTGGCGGCCTTTACCTATAATAAAAATGACGTTTCTCTCGTGCAGTGCCTCGTCTGAAAGCACGTGTGTACCTTAAAGAACACGACAGCACACCTATACAATAACACACACATGCATACTACTTCAAAGACCTTCACAACAACGTTGTGTGGTTATTTTAGCTTTATAGCGCTGCTATACGCTTCGGCAACTTCCTCTTTAATAACGACTACAAGAAATAGGTCCACATGTAAACCAAAGGGTGCAGAATGTGTATAAGCCGTTTGAATTTACATATGAACCAAAATAAATCTGATTAAGTGCGTGTTATTAGTTCGTTCTGCGTGAAAACAAGTACTCATACTGTCAGTAAGTTCTTCACCAAATTAGTTGCCGATCCGTTCAGGATCAGGATCAGGAAGTATGAAAGTCGTAACTGATTGCGAAATAAAAATTATAAGATGCTCATTTGACCCCGAGATAAAAATGTTCAGTCTCTCAGAGTCTCTCTGGTGTCGCTGAGAGAGACTGTCAAAAACCTGTTTAGCGTCTCTGAACGAGAGACTCGAGTCGCTTATAGAGAGATCCTCATTTCGTATACAGTCTCTGAACGAGAGACTCAAATCTCTCAACGAGAGACTCGAGTCTCTGAATTAACAATTTTATCGTTCGAGTCTCTCATACAGAGACTGTGAGAGATCCATAAAAACACCTAGGCAATAACTGAGAGACTGTGAGAGACTCTCTCAGAGATGCTGAAAGACTCTGAGAGACTGAAAATTTTTGTCTAGGGACGTAGGTATGATTTAATGATATATAGGATTTTCAGAGAAATGTCTTATAATTTTGTGTATTATTTTTACAATTGTCATCCTACGATCTCGAAAAGTCAGTTCACGCAAATCCGCTCTCTGAGGCCACAATCAAACCATTCACCCTTGACAGTATCCTGCCTAGTGCAGCAGCTCATCTAGTTAGCCATGCCTGGGGAGTGAGTCACTGTGGCCACCGCGAGAATTTATAGCATCATGCTCGAACTCTGATACCATTAAACCCCCTGAAGAGTGTCGGTAATGTACGCTTTCATATCGACTCATGAACGCCTGTACGAAGGGAGGGGTAACTCGGTTGACCGGGGGTTGATAGTTGGCGTTACGCATAGCTCGACTTGTGTGCGTCTTTGATTAAATTAAAGAAGCGGTGGTATTTATATGGGATTTGCAATCGTAATTATAGGGCGTTGAAGATTTTGATTGATGAATTGCGTTATTTCTTAAGCTGTCTTTTTTGTCGGATCGGATTGTAAATGATAGACGATCCGTAGGGGTTAGAGTTGGTAGCGTCAGCGTTAGGGAAGGATTAAGTTTTTGAAAAGGCAACGAAATGGATCTCTCTAGTCGAAAGTCAAGAGGGGAGCTTTACTGCAGTCTTGTTTAAAGGAATAACAAAAATATTTAAATAATTATAACAAACTAATCGAAAAAGTTGACACCGATTGTTTCAAGCCATTGCAGACCATAGATTTCTGATTGGCCAGAGGTTTAATCGATTACTTTAATCGGTAGGAAGATAAATAGGTACGTGTGTCTGTCTAAGGCCCGTCGCAAAATAAGACGTGACGTGACGTGACACAAAGTTTGCCAAGTCGAATTTTTTAGTAACGGTGACGAACATTGCAGTTTACTTCAGTAATGACAACTATGGGAATATTTCGGCTATATGCGTCTATATTATATTTTATTACGAGATAAATTAAGAAAACACTGTTAAATTTAATTTGGGGGTATTTTGTGGCATTATAAGGGATATTCCATCCACTATAAAGGTGCAAAAGCACAAAAAAAGTTGGAGCATAGCAGGCGGAACCGAAATAGGACCGGTGGTCCCCTCATCTGCTAGGCTCAGTGGAATGGGGTATCCCATCAAACGTTTATGTCATTCCAAATTAATTTTCACAATTTTAACATTCATGATGCTGATGAATGTAAAATTGTTCGTACTGGAAGGACGTTATGTTTTTAATGGATTTTATAATTCATTAAAGTAAACAATTCGCTTTTGAAAGTTTTATTATCATATTTTATAATTTATTGTACTTATATGCTTAATACATACCGATTTTGCTTAGTATTAATATACGTTTGATATTTAATAATAGTTTGAGTATAGTGTTTAACGAATGATTNACAATCAAACCATTCACCCTTGACAGTATCCTGCCTAGTGCAGCAGCTCATCTAGTTAGCCATGCCTGGGGAGTGAGTCACTGTGGCCACCGCGAGAATTTATAGCATCATGCTCGAACTCTGATACCATTAAACCCCCTGAAGAGTGTCGGTAATGTACGCTTTCATATCGACTCATGAACGCCTGTACGAAGGGAGGGGTAACTCGGTTGACCGGGGGTTGATAGTTGGCGTTACGCATAGTTCGACTTGTGTGCGTCTTTGATTAAATTAAAGAAGCGGTGGTATTTATATGGGATTTGCAATCGTAATTATAGGGCGTTGAAGATTTTGATTGGAATGAATTGCGTTATTTCTTAAGCTGTCTTTTTTGTCGGATCGGATTGTAAATGATAGACGATCCGTAGGGGTTAGAGTTGGTAGCGTCAGCGTTAGGGTAGGATTAAGTTTTTGAAAAGGCAACGAAATGGATCTCTCTAGTCGAAAGTAAAGAGGGGAGCTTTACTGCAGTCTTGTTTAAAGGAATAACAAATATATTTAAATAATTATAACAAACTAATCGAAAAAGTTGACACCGATTGTTTCAAGCCATTGCAGACCATAGATTTCTGATTGGCCAGAGGTTTAATCGATTACTTTAATCGGTAGGAAGATAAATAGGTACGTGTGTCTGTCTAAGGCCCGTCGCAAAATAAGACGTGACGTGACGTGACGTGACGTGACGTGACGTGACACAAAGTTTGCCAAGTCGAATTTTTTAGTAACGGTGACGAACATTGCAGTTTACTTCAGTAATGACAACTATGGGAATATTTCGGCTATATGCGTCTATTTTATATTTTATTACGAGATGAATTAAGAAAACACATTTACATTAAATTTGGGGGGTATTTTGTGGCATTATAAGGGATATTCCATCCACTATAAAGGTGCAAAAGCACAAAAAAAGTTGGAGCATAGCAGGCGGAACCGAAATAGGACCGGTGGTCCCCTCATCTGCTAGGCTCAGTGGAATGGGGTATCCCATCAAACGTTTATGTCATTCCAAATTAATTTTCACAATTTTAACATTCATGATGCTGATGAATGTAAAATTGTTCGTACTGGAAGGACGTTATGTTTTTAATGGATTTTATAATTCATTAAAGTAAACAATTCGCTTTTGAAAGTTTTATTATCATATTTTATAATTTATTGTACTTATATGCTTAATACATACCGATTTTGCTTAGTATTAATATACGTTTGATATTTAATAATAGTTTGAGTATAGTGTTTAACGAATGATTTAATTTAAGGAGCATTTTAGGATAACGTTATGGGAAAATTCGCTGAGGAATTCTCATAGGTTGAGTTAGTAGCTGTTCCGGGAAATGTTTGTTATTTGTTTGGGAGCCGCTTTACGGAGAAATTATTTGCTCCAGAGAAACTATAGCAGAACATAAATTAACTTAAACGAGGAGAATAGTTTAAGGGTACTTTTAATTAATCGGCAAATTATGTAGCTGTTGAATAACTAAGCATTAGCTTCGTTAGCAGCAGCAGCAGCAGCAATACCTTCGTTTCGAGAATAAACGTAAACTACGAAGGTAATGAATACTCATATACGTATGTAGATACATACGTTTGCATGAGCATACCCAAGGCAAATTAGTACCGATTCGGTTAACAGCTGATATTAAACCTTTTATAATACTAACTGCTACGGTAGTGGATATTCCCGCAATTAATGGTTTTTGGTACATTACATGTATTTGTCAGAAGAAAGTTATCTAAAGAACTTACTTGCAAATCATAAAGTATTTCAGCTTTACACTTTTCCATAGAACTCCACAAACTATTGTGCATAAAACTCGTGGAAAGTAATAATTAGAACTATCGAATTTCTTAGAAATATCGAATACTTTGACTTAATTGTTGGGACCTCCGGACTTACTTGTTCGAACTTTGTTATCTTTAAATGGCCGCTCGTGTACTAATTAGTGTATTTTAATTTACTTTATTTTGGTGCAATTAGGACTTTACAATGGTTCAATCGTGAAACATCGGTCGTTTTCTATTTTTGTATATAGCCAAGTTTTCGTCTCATGTTACATATGTGATTCGTTTCAATTACAGACAACTGTAGACGTCGATTTGACTAATTTTCGACTACATCTTGAAGTAGCTTTTCGTCTAGTTTTGTAACTCTGATTAGCAGTTGACCATTGTCATGCTCCATACTCTCATTATGAATGCATAGAGCAGGTGTTGAACAAGTTGTGCGTTACTAAATGCCTGTGGCCAATCACTACGTTTTTCATTTTCAAGACAGTAATTCCCACTGCAAACGTTTTGTACCATCATTGCACGGTACATTCGTTGGTCGTTGTTGGACGAAATGAAAAATTAATAATTCTAGTTGTTACCGCTGCATCTGGACCTTGTCTAAACTGTAACAGAAATATTGCCTGTATCTGATTATTTTGTTATTTTTTCTGCTTTAAAAGTACATAAAATATCTGCTTTTAATCAATCTATGAAACAGCAGTTTGAAATTGATGAAGTTTAAATGCAGAGTTCAAGTTCAGAGTCAAAAGTGAAATCAGGTTATTCAAAGTTGCTCTAACAATTTCGAACTTTCATTTAATTTATTCTATTCCAGTTTCAAAGGCAAAATTTCTGTGTTATAAGAAAGTACTCGACGAAGAGATTGTGAGGGATATGATTCCTTTTTCAACAGTTTCCCTGCTATAACCCCTCTTAACTTTTCTTTTTACTATTAAATGCATGTGTAGGGCAGTATTATTAACCCTATCGCGCGGAATAGCAAGTGCCCTTTGCGTACAACGCGTAACATCGACTGTACCACCCTTCTACACAGCTGCGTAAGCCCTTAACAGCATCTCCCACGGTATCGACGCACTCTGCGATGGATTACAATCTCTCCAATGCGATACAGATGGCAAGTGTGAATTTGAAGTACCTAATTTAACCGTGCAGGGATGAAGCATTGTCTGTAATGAAGAATGCACGGTAAAATTGTACAAAATCCGGCACTCTTAAATCCTTTAGAAACTAGGTGTCTATCTATTTATAACTCACAAGGATTCTGTATTGCTTCACAACTAAATGGTACTTTAAATATTAAAATAATTAAAAATTGTCAGGTGATAATAATGATAATACTAACAGAGTTGTTTTTTGGTATATTCTTGAAGAAATGTATTAAAGTAAGAACAAATAATAATTCATACTGTAATGTTTAAGTGTATTTATCTTGACGTAGTTTGACAACTACTTTTACTGGTAGGATTGTCAAGAGTCTATTGGATGTAAGTTGAAACATAGCAATGTGAATTTTTATGATTTCTTATTAGCTGAACGTTAATACTTGCTGTTGTTACCTATTTATATCTATATCTATAGTTTTAAAGAAAAAGCCGTAAAAATTCGTAGTGTTTATTCTTAGTTATCCTGGAGGATTACCACCGAAGGCATAAGTTATTTGCTCTGGAAAACATCGTAATTAATACTGTATACTGGTCGTACATTTGTTCGTTTTGAAATGTTAACTTTACGTTTAATCCAATTGTAATATTTGTAAGTGCAGATATGAGATTGTTGTTACCACAGAATAGAATGGAGCATTGCGTATAATCAGCTATTGATTATAATACTAGATAAGAGGTAGGTCTCCGTGTTGCGAGCAGGTTTTTCAACAACAGTGGTCTGCATTATAATGCCCTGAAATGACGTAGAGTTGCAAGTTGACAAAACCAGTAGTTTATTTAAAAAAAGAAGCAGCGCGGTTGGAGAATGCGTCGTAAAAAGTATCCACAAAGAGTCACAGTCGCATACTGAAGAACTTTGCGGAGATGGTGCTGATAGAAGTGCTTTTCTGTGTCAACGATAAACTTTTTCATTTCGGACGAGTCCAGTCGGTGAATAGAAATCGCCTCAGTCTTTTGAGTAGTTTTATGTTCCAGTTTTTGAAAGTCTTAACTCTCTTCTTCGCGGCTCTCTGTGACGACGACTGGAGTTTTTGTCTCTATCGGATGGCAACCAGCGCAAATAAAAATTCGGTTTGTACGAGCGAGTATGATAAATTCTTTCTATGGAAAATAGGAATTGCTTCGCTCAAAAAGCTCCAGAGCTTTTTCTTTAAAAAGCGCGATTCTAGAACGAACAAACATCTTTAATAAAAGTGTTCGAATCTCCTAAGGCGCCATTGCGTCTCAGATCGGAACAGCTTGAAAGATAAATCTCTTTTTAATACAAACGCTTGTAATGGAGGAAGGCACTAACAAATAATTATTATTTATTGAAAAAGGGTTCTTAACGGGTTTAACGGTGATAACCACGAGGGCAAATTATTTAAAATTAGTTAGAATGACCAACATCAAAAGAAACTAAGTAATTCTAGCAATTCAAAAAAAAAGAAGAGATAATAAATGATAAACTACTTAAACACTATTCAGTAATTTTTACCCAAATCTATAGTAATTACTGTGTTTAATGATACGTAGTCCTTTGATTAAAAAAAAAGTAAGAAGTTGTCCTCAATCCGAAATACTCGTGCCGACATATAATTATCAGCTTTACCTTTTCAATCAACAGAAGCTTTTTCGCTGATTAAACTTACGCGTAATTTTACTCTATATTGTTTACTCTCTGCGTTCATCAATCATTTGGCCAGAGCGTTTAATTATATTATTATTACTTAACGATACTGTGTATATTGAAAGTTTAATTGTATGACCGTTGAAAAGATGTTCGCATTAGAGTACGTACCTAATGAGACACATCTTGTTTATGCATTAACAAAAATTGTTTATTACGTTTAATAGTACTTTTGATTGACGAAAAATAGTGGCGATTGGTTGTGCATAAGGTGGAAAAACCGGTGATCAATGTTTATTTTTTGATAAAAATCTATAAGGAAACAGCTGAGCTAATAAAGGGTAAATGGCAAAGATTTTAAGAAATTTTGGGTAAGTGAAGGAATTAGGCAGGGATGTAAGAAAACATACAGTTATTTAACATATCCAAGTGATATAGAAAGTGAGATGAGGAGAATAAGGGTTGGGGGGATAATTATAGAAAGAAAAAAAAAATATGGACAATGACATATGCGAATGATGCAGCTTTGATAGCAACAAGATTCGAAGGTTAGGAAACAATGAAATAAGCGCTAGAAAAATATCTTCAAAACAAAAAGATTAGAATTGAATAATGAGAAAACTTAGGTGTTAGAATTTGAGGTGGTTAGAGGAAAAAGGTATAGTGATAGAAAAAGTTAAGAAATATTCATGTTTAGGGTATATGGTGAAAGATACAATAATATACAATACATGTAAGTAAGCAAGTAGTAAAAGGGGAAGATATTATGGAAAGGGTGTAAGGAATAATTCTTTAGTGTGTAGATTTGGGGTTGGGCAAAAAGAAAAACAATCAGAAAATATGTACAAAAAATAGTAAGTGTTAAATTTAGGTAAGAATATCCCGGATTATGTTGGAAGGAAAGGCTGGTAAATTAAAGGAAAATTGGAAAGGTTAAATTAAGAGGATTTAAAAAAGGAAATGTGGAGGAAAATGGTGCTAGATACGTAGGAAAAGTAGATACGACGGTGAAAGAGGTAGAAAATTAAGGGAGACAAAAATAGAACAAGAGCAAATTGATGAGCGGAGAGGAGGGGTAGGAATGTAAGGGAAACGGTGAGGATAAGATACAAAGTGTAATAAGATGGAGATGATAACTTAGCAACAATAGAGGATTGAAGATAGGCATTAGGACTAACATTATTAATGTGGAATTCGCGGCAAGGAGATTTGATACCGATATAAGTATGTGGGAGATCAGAAGGAAATTGATATATTAGCAAGGTTTAGAGTGGGTAATGAAAGTAGGGAATGTAAATCCCGGATGAAAGAGGATGAAAGATGCAGAATGTGTGAAAGGGAGTATGGAACTCGCATGCATGTGTTGGGAGGATATATTTAGAACGAAGGAATGGATGAATACGGATGGATAATGGGCGATGGTGGCAATGGAATAGAAACGTTGAGGGAAGTTTTGAAAAGGAAAAAGGGGTGGTAAATGAAGAGGATAAAAAAATCTACTTTGTGGAGGTACTCTGAAATGGAACTATATTCAGTTTCTTTTTCTTGTAGGTAGATTGTATGCAAAATTTTGTGACAAAATAATAATAATAAAAGGCTTGCAGTAGGCTTGTAACGCTTTAAAGGTCTCACAAAAGTATCTATTGATAGCTTGAATAAATAATGGAATACTTAAAAATTTAGCATTATGAATAGATATCCATATATAATGCATTCTTAAAATTTTTCCGTTTCCAATTTTCAAACCGAATTAAGGATCAAAATCGTACATTATTTATTTAACAAACAAGATAGCAGTTGTAGTAGTACTTTGTGTAAAATGTAAATCTCCTACCGTACGTATTCGTCTGTATTGTTCGGAGTAGCAAGTGAAAATAAGGGAGCAATTCCCTTTGAAGTGTTAGACTGTAGTTGGAGAAGAAATGGAGCCGAGTAGCGCGTTTGTTTGCTGAAACTGTTGAACTAAACTCGTGTTTGACAAATACCTGCAAGCGTTTCAGGAATAAGGGGGTAGTTGTCTGACAACACGTTGTTATTTGTGTAACAAGGTGAACGGAATTGAAGGTTAAATATTATCTCATGTTAAAAAGTCGTTTAAAGAATAATACGAATGTCTAACAACATACCGTTCGTGACAACCAAACATTTATTTAAAACCAACGCCGAAAATAACTCTCTACCTTTTTCTAGGGGATAGTAATTGACCCTACGTTTCTGCTCATAAAGACTGTAATGTTACCGTTATATCCTGCGAAACAGAAGAATAGTTCTGTTGGTTATTTTTGATGTCAGTTGTGTTACTGTTATCAAACACCACAATAAGGCAAATCCAAGTACCTAGTAACTTACAAATGCTTAAAAATAAACATCTGAACATAAGTGTGCTTATCGCATTTGATACTCAGTTGATAATAATAAATTAATTTTGCAATTTTTTAAATGTTAAAGGTATACATAGTAAATTAAAAAAATTAAAATTCACTATAAAACCATTTTGGCATCGATCAATGTCTTTGGTCAAACCCCTGAAGCATGTAATCTTGGATTAAATTTTACATTTAGTTAGTCTAAACCTAACCTTTAAGAGGTGGATAAAATGAAGAGGAAATAAGAAATTATTAAAACTAGTATATATTTAAAAATAAATAATTACGTTATAGTGAATTTAGGTTGTCCTAATTTGAAATTTAATTTTAGTACGTATTTCGGGATTTACCGAAAGGATTTATCAAACCGTACAATAGACTAGCCGTTCCGCGAATCGCCAACAAAAATAATTCAGAATTACATACTATCTATGCATCTTTCTTTTTTTTTCTTGAGAGAAAATAGTAGGTATACTTCATTTACTTTCTGTAGCGATGTGCCCCTTCCAATGTTTTGGATGCGCGCTGGTAAAATCGTAGGTAGGGAGAAAATAGCTCATTATACTCTCGGCTGTTGTTCATTAAACATACTTTTTCATGCAGTACCTGCCAAAAGTTTTGTTCAATCATGATAGTAGTGCGAGTCGAAAACAAGCGTTAAAGCCTTTAATATGTCTTCAAATATAAATAAACATCTCGTTGATATTTTCAGTAGTAAATGGTACCAATAACAGCACATTTGAGCAATGCAATTGTAGTGGATAAAATGGTCAATTTTTCCGTGCAGTATTGTACGGATTTTACGCTCCTCACCGGTTAAGAGTTTGGCCGAGAGTTTTCTCCTTCCTTTTCTGGCCTAGTGCTGTTCTTTTCTTCCTTCCGCCGGTCAAACTGAAGGTTACATCGCTACAGAAAGTAAACGAAGTATATATTACGCACCAAGGGAAGAAGTCGCATTTAAGTACTCCTTATTAGGAAATGATTTTACCATCCTTCGTATATTTTCTACTCTGATAGTGGCAATTTCCACGCAGGAATCGGGAGGTCGTACTTTCGGGTTGGCGATATGGTAAAAAATTGTATACGAAAAAAGTACGGTATCCCCTTCTGGGAGCTTTCGTCTCGGGCAGCAATTCACACCCAGGAGGAAATGTCGTAGTGTTTTCCCTTGGTGGTGTAACATACTATTATTTCTCATACAGCTTTGCAACTTGTTCTTTTTAACGTTTCCCTTGAACATTAACTTATCGACTGTAGAGGTTTTACTACATGGTGTAATTTCGTTTAAATGTTCTCAGTGCTTTTGAGTGTAAATGCAATTTACTTATTGGTTTCTGTGGTGTTTTAGAACGACCGCTATTTACACGCTACATAAACTAACTACTAAACGTCCGACGAACAAACCAAAATCCGATTATGAAGCTTGAGTTGGCATGCTGTACTTAGCGAACAAAGTAAACGCCACTGTTTATTTATTCGGTGATCTACGCTGTAACATCACAGTGTAGTTTGGTTCTTTATTTACGCCGCCAAAGTCCATATATTTTGATGGTAGCTTCAATGGACCGTTTATTAAGTCAGATTTTTGATGTTCTTTATGTACCTGTTTCTTATCGACATGTGGGTACCAAATTCTGGCAACCAAATTGCTTTTCGCGAATATTTTGGATTTCGATTAGAATTTGCATTTGGAGACAATGTTAATGTAACACTTTTGAAGATAGAATCTTTTATCTATTTCGGCAATACCACTGGTTAATGTTTAGTTAATTTAAGAAACGATTAAATTGCAAATTTTAAAAATACAGTAAAAGTTTCTTATTCAAGGTTTCCTTATTCGCGTTTTCATTATTCGCGGGTGAAAAATTGCAACCCAGTATTCACGTCTAAAAATTTCATTATTCGCTGATGCAATCGGTAAACAAAAAAGGATTTGGTGTCATTTATTAAGGGGATTGACCGCAATAGACCGCTCGTGCCTAGTGTGAATTTTTCCGAAAACATGGGTTTCTATTCTAAACATTGTGATTTAACGCTGTGAGATAAATATGTGATTTTTTTGTATGGTAACGAACAAAAGTTCACACTAACTCGTTACGTTTTTGGTTTTCAGTCATATGGTCATTGAAAGCTTTTACAAGTGTTTAAAGTTGATGCTTTTTGTAGGATACGTATTTTCAATAGAAATAAAAAAAATAAAAAATGGCCTTCGACAGGCTTTAGAACAAAGCTATATCTATCTTTCTACAAAATTTCAAACCTCTGTTCCAAATATTAAAGTCATGATATCTAGAACCGATAAGCATGTTTTTACTCTATGACGCATGTATTACTGAATCCCCTTAATGTATCGGCATCTTTTGAGCATGTACTGTTGGTATATGCCGAGGCGACTTTTATAAAAGATGTAACTGAGTGGACTAACTCAAAACAACAAATCACTAAATTTTTTAAACCCTTGTCTAAATTTCTCAATAAATTGATTTTATTCTGATACATATTGGTTTTATTTTGGAACCTTAGAATCCCTTATATCCATATTCATCGTTTCTGTATTCGCGGCATATTTATGGAACGTACACTCCGCGAATAAAGAGCTTTTACTGTACTTCAATATAAATACCATTGCTCATTGAAAAAATTCGTGCATGCTAATATTATGTATCTATCAGGTAGTTTTAGAGATGCCAGATAAATTGACAATTTTCTTGAACGAATTCGTTTTCAAACCACTACATTGTCGGATTCGTTAACATGCAAAGTATACCTATTATATTTCAGTTTTTTAATTCTTAATTTCCATTTTTCATTATCAACTGCATTTCCCATTTTTCATTTAACAACTACACAGCAACAAGAATACCGACTTATGGGAACTCTCCGATAAAACTAGAACGCAATCAGGGTCAACATACGATTTCGTAGACATAAATCTGTACCTGTTGGTATACATGTTTGGGTTGGGCCCTTTTAACTGTTGTCCTTCGTGTAAGTTATTTAAATGGTGTCCATATATTTTTTGTGTCGTTTATGTACTCATAAGTTACCTGTGGTGTCCGAGCACAACCGCTTGGATTTTTACCATTCGAATCGGTAAAATGTAAATGAAAATAAATTACTAAAAGAAGCACCGTTAGTACCTACGATATATTGACGTAAAAATAAGGTGGATATTGTAGCATCACAGACTAATAAACACTAGTAATTAACTGTTGACTATTCCATCGTACTTGAACTATGAACTTGTTCAAACATTTTAAGACAAAAGGCGTACTTTTAGCGTAGTTTGTGATGTATGTGTAAGCATTGGAAAGCCATCACTAAATTACACCCTGCGAAAAGTATATGCAATGCTAATGGTTGGTGATATGGAATGGCTGAAGAACAGAATATTTTTTTTACCATCATTTGCATGTCGCCACTTATCGAACACTTTTGCGATCCATGGAACCATCCGTGCAGAATAAACAATGTGTGCAAGTTTTCAATTAGCCAACGTTCCCGAACGGGGAGCACACGAACTTACGACCCCTTTTCCACTTGAATTTTCACCTATAAATATTGAGTGCTCTAATCAATAAAGTTAATTTTCCGATACAATAAGCGCACATCGTCACTCCACGTAAGCAACGTGCGCTACATTAACAAAACGCTAGCAAAAAATATCCAGATGTATGCGAACGTTGACTTTTCAATTTATGATGTGCATGTCGCTCGTATACGACTGGAGTTGTGTAGAAAGCGAAAACAGAATCCTGTTTCACTTATGATGTGTTTTTAATCCAAAACGCGTTTACGACACGTCTCATACTTTATAAACTTGCTTGAATAAGGTTAGGTAGTATTGTCAGAAAATACGGTTAGGTTCAAATTCGCTTTGTTGCAATAAATTTTCATTATACTACAAATCAAGACCAGTGAAGAAGTTATTATTTTGTAATAATCACAAGTGACACTCCGCTTTTGTACTAAGGGGGACCGAGCGGCATGGCCTAGAGGTCTAGACCATTGCTTACCATTCGGGAGGACGCCGGTTCGATTCCGGGTCCGTCTGCCTTGGTCCAAGTTTTTCTGTGGTTTCCTTGGATCACTTGGGCAAATGCTGAGGCAGTAATATTCCAGAGATAATCTTTCATTCTCTTCTGTCTTCATTTCGTCCGTCTCATCTTTCTCACCCGAACCACCACCCACCCATTCCAGGGCTGAAGAGGGCCTTCCGCCCTACCTTCCGGCATAGTCCGGAGGGACTGGCCGCCCACCAGCATTACTGACTGGTGGGAATGAAACACCCAAAAGTTTTAAAAAAGTTTTTACTAAGGGGGAAATTTCTCAAATTCGATTCCTACAAGGGACAAGTCAGGGCATGCAGCCTAAATCGACAGACTTGATGATTCAAAAATTGGAAGGAATATTCCCTGAATAGTGTAGGGGTTGACAGGTGGGATTTTTACAAATTCGGTCCCTTAAGGGATGCAATAGGGTCTTAATGTAACTGACTGAAAAACAACGTACAGTTTAAATTGGCGGACCTAAAGTTTAAAAAATAAGAAGGAAACTTCCTTGAGGATTCTAGAGGTACGGTAATAGGGATTTTTTGAAATTTCATTCCTAAAGCGATGATATGAAGTGACAAAAACTTCAATAGTCTAGGGATCTAATAACGTACGAGATATTTGTTTGAAATTTCACCCCTAAAAAAGGGTGAAAAGGGCGGTAAGTTTCGAATGGAGAAACCTCAATGAGCAATCACATGACGGGACCCAAATACCACCAGCAGAAAATTATGATTGTCTTTGATTTGGTTCAAACAACTGAAGTCTAATACAAAATTCAATTTGAAATTCATAGTTCAACCAATTTAATGCCTTTTATTATTACAAGATATTGTCTACTACCATTAAATCTTGTTTTCTGTTTGTTACAGTTCGAAATGGAGTCTTATCGAAATCGATTGGGGAAGCGAAGATCCACTCCAATTCCCGTTCTTCCCCCACGAATCCCGACTCCAATGCCGCCTCCTAACAACAACAACATCCAAAAGTAAGTAAACTTCAGTGTCTTCTAGCAAATAAAACAATAAACAGTTACTTCTACCCTTACGTCGTTAATAAGAAAACGTTAACGAATTAAATTTTTTTTTGTATATGTCCAGATTAATTAATTAAAGTCTGAAATGTGGAATGTTCGAACATTTGACTAGTGCATCTGTTTATATTTACACCAGCCATTGACTTCTGTTAAATATCAGAGGTACGTAATAGTTTTGTCTCTAAATATAGAAATATATGCTGTGCAGATTAAAAAGAGAAAACGCTGTTGCAGTTAATTTTGTACGTTTCGTTCGTACAATATTCAGTGCGGGTCTTCTTTTTCTTCCCCTATTAATATCAACGTTTTAATTACAATATTACGAGAATCAACAACAAGCCGTGAAATGAATTACTGAGGATAAGATACAAAGTGTAATAAGATGGAGATGATAACTTAGCAACAATAGAAGATTGAAGATAGGCATTAGGACTAACATTATTAATGTGGAATTCGCGGCAAGGAGATTTGATACCGATATAAGTATGTGGGAGATGAGAAGGAAATTGATATATTAGCAAGGTTTAGAGTGGGTAATGAAAGTAGGGAATGTAAATCCCGGATGAAAGAGGATGAAAGATGCAGAATGTGTGAAAGGGAGTATGGAACTCGCATGCATGTGTTGGGAGGATATATTTAGAACGAAGGAATGGATGAAAACGGATGGATAATGGGCGATGGTGGCAATGGAATAGAAACGTTGAGGGAAGTTTTGAAAAGGAAAAAGGGGNATCGTTCGAGTCTCTCATACAGAGACTGTGAGAGATCCATAAAAACACCTGGGCAATAACTGAGAGACTGTGAAAGACTGTGAGAGACGCTCTCAGAGACGCTGAAAGACTCAGAGACTGCAGAGAGACTGAAAATTTTGTTTTTGTCTAGGGTTAATTGCAAAATGTGTGTTACACAAACGTTAACCACTATAAAACTAAACTGCTAAGAATTTTGTCACTATTGAAGGTTTATTGTATTAGTCAATTAAAATAACGTATGTAATTGCATACTTACGAGTCGCTACAAAGTGTATACCTATTAAAATATCGCGCGTTTTTAACATAAAATTTTCTTCGTAAAGGAGTCTTAGCTTCTCATATTTGTGTCCCATGCTTTATTAATATAGTTTTTTTGTAGTAGTAGTTGAAGCAGTAAAATACCGGAAAAAGTCGTATCTTTTACCAGTAGTTAAAAATATCCGACAGATTAAAGAATTATATCGTATTTGCCAGCTTACATTAAAGGGGCTATTTATAAATGCAGTCGTCGCGGTCGGCCGTGGCAAGAGTCTCATGACAAGAAGGCAGACGTCGCCTTTCTGCTTTGACTCTTCCTGATGCTGATGTTAATGATGCATGTGACATGCTCGTTTGCTCGTTAGTCTTAACAGGTCGGCGTATGTCGATCTTGGTATAGAACTATGCGTGAACTGCAATTATAATACCTTGAAACTGGTTCTCATACATCAATCGTTATGTTGTAAATTCGTAAAATTACTTCATTCAACTGACAAAACTAAATCCGTTTCTCAAAAATAGTCAGTTTAAAGGGCTGTAGATACCAACGTATGATAACTATATTTTTAACAGGACCTCTAAAAAAGGACTAAAAGGCAATTCATACTAAAATTTTGTCTGATAATCATGAACTTGAGCTAAACGTTGATTATTGTTCAGAACTTTTTGTATCTACCTTATTGTCTAAATTATTAAATTGATTGTTTTGGCTAGCCCTGGATCCTCCTTACGCATTTGAATAGATATATCCACTATTTATGAAATAACGTCTACATCAGGACTTTCTAACCTTCGGTATCATAGTCGCTCACACCTTCAACATTTCAAAAATTCGACGAGCTTTTTTCTAAAAGAATCAAACGAATGAATTCAAAGGAATTTAGGTAAAAATACGCTGTACTAGCTAGGACTGCACTCTGGATTGTAGCAAGATTGTAGTACTTCGGTTAGATGCTTCAGACACTCTTGTCTTGCTTTTTTTATTGATATTTTAATATTCAAGAGCAAACTAGTAGAGAGAGAGAGATAGAGAAAATGATGTGTTTGTGCAGTGAGTACAGAATATTCCAATTCGTCATGTTTTTTGATCTTTTGTCTGTGAAATTTCGAGAATATTACAATCGTCAAGTTCATCTTGTAAATCCTTGATGGGACGAGTGTTGAGAATAATTCCGTAGCATATTTTCGTTGGAGGGCAAGTGATGTTGGTGGAAGGGCTGATGTTGAAGTATTTTTTTTTGTTATCATTTGAACAAGGTGGTTCTTGACGAGCAGATCAAAGGGCGTGGAAACGTGCGCATGTGATGATAGCATGTTTTCCATTTACTTTTTTGCACGCTTACTGCACCAAGAAAGATACTTGTAACATACATGGGTACATCTGATTTTTTTCAAGATGTTCATTATTTGAGCTTCGGTAATTTCAAAAATGTATTATGTTTATCTAGTATTGCCGAATATAATAATTCAGGTCTAATTTAACATAGCCGCTTAAATAAGCTACAAAATACTTCTTTTAATCCATTGGCTTTAAAATTTATAAAATATATATTTCGGAGAACAAAAGGAAAATTCATTTAATTTTTAATTTTTGAACGACGGTAGGAAAGGAATTTACTAAGGTATGGAACCGGAAAGAGGGCATGCAGCCT
>NW_020438957.1:641586-659625 GCF_000699045.2 Agrilus planipennis
GAAAAGGTTAGAAGCGTTCGAAATGTGGTGTTATAGGCGGATGATGAGGATATCGTGGGTGGAAAAGGTTAGAAATGAAGAGGTATTGGAAAGAATAGGAGAACAGAGGACTCTATGGAAGTCAATAAAAAATAGACGAGATAGGTTGGTAGGATACCTTCTGAGGCATGAAGGTCTAGTCAGAGATATATTAGAGGCAGAAACAGGAGTTATGAGGGGTAGATGTAGACCTAGGTTAGATTACTGTTCGCAAATAGTTAAGGATGTGGGCTGTTCTAGTTTAGCTCAGGATAGGAAAGAGTGGAGCTACATGTCCAACCAGTCTTAGGACTGACCACCTTATTATGATGATGATGAAAATTATGGATACATTAAGAAAACTGACTTAAAAGGCAAGGAAGTGAATTGGCACCGTTAACTGTTGCAATTAATAACGCAAGATGTCAGTGAAATTAAATGATCACGAAATGCAAATAAACGAGCCTGCTATGATGTATTGTCTCGTTAATTAGATATAGTGGTACAGACCGGCCGTTCAACAGTCTGGCACTAAGTCATCGCCTAGTTCCCGACACACCGTTTAGTAATTTATGTTACTGTGAAGTTTAATTCCCATGGCATAAGAATCCACGGGTTTTCCCTCACGTTCGCCACCCTTCTTGAGAAAATTAATCTGTACGTCCATGCCTTCCTTACTATTCTACTACGTCAAATGGAATTTTAAAGCAGTACCGAACTGGGAAAAATATTTACTATCCCTTGTTACCTTAAACGATAGACTGAAAAATTAACTTTTTTATATGAGACTCTGCAAATTCATTTATATTAACATCTTGAACGGTCATACACCCTTTCGAGGTAATTTCTCACACTGAAACGTTTTAAATAAGAAATGCATGATAAATCATCTACATTTTGAACCAAACTCATAAGATGGTTTGGTGCACGGATGCGAAAAGGTTCGTCTTTCTTGTTGTAGAACAGCGTTTCTAAATGGTGCTCCGCGGAACCCTGGTGTTCCATGGAGGGGTCACAGGGGTTCCACGAGATTCGACGATTCTTGTCTTATTAAAAATATACAAAATTCTGCGAAAAGCAATCGTTCTGTATCTAACCATAAATGAACATCAATTGAAGCTCAAAAAATCTTGGAAAATTATTTTCTAGAGCAGTCAGCCAGTCACAGGATAACCAGTGATTATTAATACAGAATCCATTCACAAATCAATCTAAATTATTAACGTTAACTATGTCGGAATATGAGAGCTTGATCGGTGTGAAGAATTCATCCTCCTTAAAATGAAAATTAGAATCAGCTAATTCAAATTTGAATGACCTTCAGATCAAACTTAATGATGAATACCCTGCAGCCGTTGAGAAGATTATCACTGTTCCTATTTCTTTTTATTTCGACTTCAGATTACAAACGAGCTTTTCAGTTTAATACGCTTACACTAAAAACACATTCAAAACTAGACTGGATATTCGAATTAAATTGTCGGGCATTAAATCAGATTGTAACGCTATTATAAGCAACAATGTGCACATTGAATATATACGTGCAATAAAGATTTTTAATTCAAAATTCAATTTGAACAACAGGTACACAATAAGGTACCAGGAGTCACACATAAAACTATCATCACTTTACTTTTTTGTGGAGATGGGATTCCGTCAAAAAAGGCTTATCAGAAAGAATTCCGTAGCAAAAAGAAATTGAGAACCGCTGCTGTAGTCTATATGCAATAATGCAACATAGCTGCGATATTTGCAGGGAACTACCAGTAAGTTGATGAAGTTTGAAATAACTTAAAAAAAAGGTTAAAAGGAGCACATATACCGCTTGCGAAAGTATGTACCTACTATGGGAATTGCTGCTTCCTTGATATGAGTACCAGTAAGTGTGTGTGCGACTTCGCACAACTCCAGCAGCGGTCGGCGTACGGACACAGTCTTAACTGGTTTTGATGAAAACGGCATATTATAACCCTCTAAGGTTATAACTCAATACTAAGATCTGCATTTTCGCACACTGTATAGATGAACGTCGCCTAATTTTAAATAATAGCTTTTATTCAATTTCTGTGTATAAAAAATCTTTTAAAAGTTCTTTTATACTTAGCATATACTATACCCTTACGATTAGACATGACGGATGACGATTTTAGTTTTTCATTGAACAAGAGTTTGTTCTCACCGTGGGAAGCCGTGAAAGCTTGTATAGTCGTGTAATCGGGCTTTTTCTTTAAAAAAATATCCCTTTTTAGGTTCCGTCTATTTAATCCAAAGCCACCAAGAGTCTAAAACCCTTCTGGATTTTAGCTTTCACCAGAAGACCTTTGTTATACTTGTCCTCTCCTTCACGTAAGATGAGGAGGAAAATGCTCGAACAATGGAGGGTACGATTTTAAAAAGGTCCTTTAAACATGCACGAACATGTGCAAATACATGCATACACAATATATATCGTGTGTGCCTATTAAATGCGTTCTTGGTTGGAGGGCAAGTGATGTTGGTGGAAGGGCTGATGTTGAAGTATTTTTTTTTGTTATCATTTGAACAAGGTGGTTCTTGACGAGCAGATCAAAGGGCGTGGAAACGTGCGCATGTGATGATAGCATGTTTTCCATTTAATTTTTTGCACGCTTACTGCACCAAGAAAGATACTTGTAACATACATGGGTACATCTGATTTTTTTCAAGATGTTCATTATTTGAGCTTCGGTAATTTCAAAAATGTATTATGTTTATCTAGTATTGCCGAATATAATAATTCAGGTCTAATTTAACATAGCCGCTTAAATAAGCTACAAAATACTTCTTTTAATCCATTGGCTTTAAAATTTATAAAATATATATTTCGGAGAACAAAAGGAAAATTCATTTAATTTTTAATTTTTGAACGACGGTAGGAAAGGAATTTACTANTCTTTTCATTCACGACGAATCATTTTATAGGTAAGGCAGTCGAGTCTATTGTACCTAAAGTTATTGCTTCAGATTTTCACGTTCTTGATGTTGATTTTTCTCTCAAAATTAATCTTGTCCTTATTTTGTTTATTAAGTTTCACACACAAGTTACAATTTTCACGTTTAAAAGAACGCTATTATGAATAGGTATTACCTCTATAAAACCTAATAATTTATGCGTATGGAGGTTATAGTTCCTAATTCTATACCATAGAAGAAGTAGTGAAACTTATGGAAGATATAAATCAATTTGATACGTTTTCGAAGAGTCGTTGTGTTATGTTTAAGACTTCCGGGCGTTAACGGAAACACTCAATTAATATGCGATTGCACCTACCACGGGGTAATATTTTCTATTTTCTTTATTGTAAGTTGTAAAATGTTATATATGCTACTAAGGCGTAAGTAATTAATTTTAATTCTACCTTTTGTTACTTGAGACAATATAACTAACGAGCATATAACAAATAAATCAATTTTATTGCTGATTGTCTCGTATATGATTACTGGAAAGCTTAAGAAATTTATGAGATTTTTTATAGCAGTTTTGATACAGTTTGATTCTGAGTATGTACTTTTAAATGATGTTAGCAATTTTCAAAATCTTTTATTTTAGACTCGTTTATGACAGGAAGTTTATGTTTAGTTTTAGATTTTTAAATAATCGTTTAAGTTTCTTAGGATCAATGAGTTAATACAGAAATAAAGAAAACATAAGGAGGCTAATATAAGTGGTGACTTTCGCGTTTTTTGTGGGCCGTTTCAGGCGTCTTGCCGTGGACAACTCTTCGTTTAGGTTGTTTGATTGAAGTCCTAAAAGTTAGTGTTAACAGTAGCTGCAAAAGTATAAATAAAACTGTTATAATAAAAGCATGGGTTAGTCTATAATTAGTTCTATCTACAAGATCATTTTCTGGGATATAGAATTAATAAAAAAGTTGCAAATGATTTTATAATCAAAACAGTTTGTAAAAATTGTATTGTAAATGTTTGATATCAGTTTAGTAAATCCGCTTGATAATTTTCCGTTCCAAAACTATCTAGTGTACTTTTGTTATACATATAAGGATCCCTTATACCGATTCAAAACATTGGCGCTTCGAATTTATAAAATCACACACACCTGACTTTTTCGTGACGGAATATAGATAAAACTTACCGTGTGCTAATCACGTTAAACTGAATTAAAAACACTTATTATCGAGGGATTTTATTATGCAGACATTACAGTATTGTTTCGTTAAATATTAGTTTCACCATGTGACTGAATGGTTCATCACCTACAGGATAGAATACCTTGCCGTTTTTGGTAAATCGTCGTGTGTATCGATGCTCTGCGGTTGCCGCATAGGTCGCGGCAGCGGAACTTCCGCGTAGTTGTTGAGGTCCTTACTCATAAAACATATAAAACTTATTAATGGGGCATTCTGTAGCGGTGATCCGTGAGTTTGATCGCGCAGTTTTAGCCGCAAAGAATTGATTGGGCTCTTGATTGCGGTAGCTTTGAATAAACAGCAAAAAAGTGCGGTTTACCACAGATTCCTCTACCTGCGTCGTGTATAAAAAGAACGAAATGTTTTTTTCAACTCTCGGAAAAGTTAAATTCGGCCGTTTGAGTTGTCAAAAGCGAAAAGTTGTGCAACTCGAGCAATTAAAGCCTCCACAACTTATGAAGCAAAATGTTTGAAATTCGAGTTTCGTAAACTAACGATTTCATATTCCAGTTTAATTACTACAAACCCCGCAAATAAGGAACACTTTAAAAATATGTGCTCCACTTTTTTTTTTAATGATCACCGGCTGATTTCTCTCTCTTTCTAACTCCTTGTTTAGGCAAATATATCTGTTGATGTACAGGCGGTACGTTGTCGAACTTGTAACTATAAATTACTTCGATGTTGTAGAGTGGCATCGAACTTTGCAAGTGATAAAGGTGTAATCGATAGGGCCTCGTTCACCATTATAACTGAATACAGCAAGCGGTGGTGTGATGCTTGAGCTGTGACTTCGTCAGTTTAATACGTACTTCAGTTAACTGCAATTCCAATAAAGTAACGAATCACGAAAAACTTCAGTAGAAGGTAGAAAGAGATGATGAATTGAATTCTTATCACCACCGTTACATTCATAAACATATGTAATGTAACATGCAAAAGAAAAATTGCGAGACGTGTGTACGTAATTTCCATATATTTTTATTCGCTTGACTAGGGTTAGGCAAATTATCCTATCATTCGATTAATGATCGATTATTTGCAGTAATTATCAGTAATCGATTAATCGAACCTTTGATTAATCGCAAATAATTAATGCTGATTTTTCTAAGTGCTATTCTTTTTGCATTACAGTAAAGTTAATTTTTGCGTTTGTGCATCTAAATAAAAAATAAAAACACGGATGTTCTTGTAATGTGATTATTTCGACTAATCGCAATAATCGATTAATTTATAACAGTCTATAATAATCGATTGTTTAATTTACTAATCGCTCAGTCATCTGCTTGATCATTGTTTCACCAATTTGTAACTTCTTACATTAGTTGTACCAATGGTCACCATAATGTTTGAAGAAATTATTACGTGCTAACATAGTCATCAACTGCGAACAAAAAAATGTGAAAGTTATAAGCAGGGATTTGATATTACTTTTTAGAAATAACTCTACATTTATCTAAAATGAGAATAGTGTACTTCACATGACATGAACTTTTACAATTACGTTTTAAAAATTATTCTTAAAAAGACCATTTTTTAAAAAAGCTCAATATAATTTCTAAGAGAACATTATTTATAATAATGTACTATATAAATAATTAAGTTTGTACTATTTGGAACTTGCTATAATTTATCATTTAATGGTATTTTCGCTACTTTAATTAATTAATTTCGACAAAAGAGATAAAAATTCGCCCTTACATAATTAAATTTGGTTTTATTATACCTCTTACATTTTGCTCAGAAGAAGCTTTTTATGGATTGTTCGGTTATATTATGAGAGTACGTATGTCCATGTATCAATATTTAATATATTTACTGCTTTTTCAGTAATTGTCAAATACATATTTTGCTTAGTTAAAAGCTTCTGATGGATTTTAATGTTCATATTTTTTTAATTCCCTCATTTTGTATAAATAAGCAGTAGGGTCGTCTGTTGCCTTTGTGCCACTTTTAATGAAACTGAATTATTAAATAGTTATTAGGCACATCTGCTGGGAAATACGTATTTGAATGTAGCGCGCAGAGCTTTCGAAGCTTTCAGTCTAACTGCGCCATCTGGATTCAACTGGCGGAGTACTGGTGGAAACACCGTCGCGTCGCGACGCCTGTGAAAACATGGAATCGGTTTGGCTCGCGTGCTCTAGATGGCTTTGCCAGTTATGTGTGCAGAGGAATTTACAGTAAAATTTAGGCGCGCTCGTGACGGTTCTTTAGTGAAAATAGTGCATACAGAAATTTTTTAACCAAGGCGTTAAATGTAACGTAAATGAAATACGAAGTCTGTTCAAAAAGTATCGCGAATTTTGTGTTTCATCAAAAATTATTTATTTATTCATGAATATCTGTTTTGTCCCCTTCAAAGTAATCTCACTTATGCCAACGTTTTTTCCAATCCTCGAAGCACTTCATAAAATTATTTTTTGTGATCTTGTTCAGCTCCTCGTTCGATGCCCTCTTTATCTCCTCAATCGTACCGTAGCGTCGTCCTTTCATGGGCCTCTTCAATTTCGGGAACAAAAAAAAGTCACTGAGCGCCAGATCTGGGGAATACGGTGGTTGCGGCATTATTAGTGTATTGTTTTGAACAAAAATTCGCGCAAAAGCAACGATGTGTGAACAGGGGTGTTATCATGGTGCAAAAGCCAATTTTTATTCTTCCACAAATCCGGGCGTTTCTGGAGGGTTGCTTAGCGCAAATTGCGCATAACGTGCAGGTAATATTTCTAATTGACCGTTCTACCGTGTGGCAAAAACTCATGATGCACCACACCCTTGCAATCGAAGAAAACTGTAAGCAAAACCTTCACATTCGACCTGATTTGGCGAACTTTTCTTCGGCCTTAGCTCTTGTGGCAACATCCAATGGGATGGTTAAACTTTGTTTTCCACGTGATATCTATAAATCCATGATTCGTCAGCAGTCTCATGCCCAAATTGTTAGTAAAAATCGAATAGCAGGAGCCGATTGATATGTTTAGGTCCTCAGCAACTTTTCTGACGGCGATTAAATAAAATGTAACAACTACCCACTACCACATAAGTCTTTACTGTTTACACAACCCTTAACAAAAAAGGGTAACTATCAATTAAAACACCTACACTGTGCAATATTTTTAATTATTAGTTGTTTGAGGAATTTAATGTTTTTAAAAATCAGCAAAAGTTTTGTAAAAGTCTTCAGAAGTAGATACTACCTGTACCTAGCGTCTTTCTTGTTAAAATGAACATTGTGTTGTAAAAACATATTTTCTTAAAACTTCATTATCATCATAAGATCGTCAGTCCTAAGACTGGTTAGACACGCACCTCCTCTATTTCCTATCCTCAGCTAATCTTCGAACATCCCTAAAACTAGAACATCCCACACCCTTACTGAGGTTTAAAAGTTAGTGTACTATAATCGAGAATAATTTGCTTTTTTCAAATACATATACCCATTTCCGTATCCTTAGGTAACTGGTAGATTTTCTCGAATTCGGATTAAATCGTACATTTCGAAAATCGGACTACTTAATCCGAAGGGAATAAATTCGAGGATTTAGTATTTTACACTCCCTTTTGCAGCGTTTAAATTCACGACACCACTGACAAGTATCTTACACTGCGCGAAGAAAAATTGAAGTCATAAAACTTTTTTCGTTCGGGGCTTTCCCCGGCCGCTGGAACGGGAGCCGGCCTCTTAAGGAAGGCTATCCATCAGAAAAGAAACAATCTCAAATCGCATTACTCTCCCCGCAAATACGAAAAACAATAAAATAATTTAAGATTTAAGTCACGTTGGAAGAATATGCCAGACGGCGCTATAAATCATGGGGATCTTTAGCCACCCTTCCCTTGGCTTTAGCATAAGTCTCCTCCTCCGCGCCCTTAGCAATATGCAATCCCGTTTCTCCTTCCTAATCTATTGACTGTCTATAACTGAAATCCGTCAGTATAAACGATCAAACTTTCACACTTCAGAATATTTTAAATAAATTTAAAATAAAAGAAAACCCTTGTTATCGTGTTTAACCGTTGCTAAACGTCTTTGGCTTGAACTTCTCTATTTTCAACTTTAATATTGAAAAATTGTACATTAACGCCAAATGTGGATTTAGGATGCTTTATCGGGAGAGTGCTTAATACAAAATTGTTTAATTTTCGGTATTTCGTCTTAAATTGTTTATTTTATATATAAAATACAGGTTATTAGATTTTAGTTAATAAATTTTAATAGATATCGTATATCAATTTTAATGGCTAGAATATCAGATGAAGACAGTTCATCACTCAAGTTTTAAAGGATTAAATTGTACTTGTTGAGAAATTACTTCGAGATTCTTATTTTCAATTTGTTTTTAAAGAAAATGTTAGAAGCCTTCGAAATGTGGTGTTATAGGCGAATGATGAGGATAACGTGGGTAGAAAAGGTTAGAAATGAAGAGGTATTGGAAAGAATAGGAGAACAGAGGACTCTATGGAAGTTAATAAGAATTAGGCGAGATAGGTTGGTAGGACACCTTCTCAGGTATGAAGGTTTAGTCAGAGGCATATTGGAGGCAGAAACAGGAGTTGGGAGGGGTAGAGGTAGACCTAGGTTAGATTACTGTTCGCAAATAGTTCACGATGTGGGTTGTTCTAGTTTTAGGGAAATGAGAAGTTTAGCTCAGGATAGGAAGGAGTAGAGGTACGTGTTCAATTAGTCTTAGGACTGACGACCTTATGATGATGATGATGATTGGAGGGAAGTTAAATCTCTCTGTAGTCACACTTTTCCACCTGAATTTGACCAAATTATTACTGTGAATAATCAATGAAAAGTTTTTGTAACAATGTGTCAGTATTCTTCTGTTGTTCTATCAAATGACATTGTGCTTAATTTTATTTTAGTTCTTAATAGGTAATATTTAGATTTAAAATATGCGTTCTGGATTTGACATGTTAATTGAGCATTTAAGAAACGTTTTAGATGGTTTAACAGTGATGTCTTTAAACATAATTAATTACCGTTTTATAGTGTTCGTAATGCTAATGGCAAGTTTTGCTTAAAGTTTCTGAAATTCGAAACCATTTAAAATTCAAACCTGAATTCATAAGGTTCTTAGAGTAATCCCGAGTCAAAAAATTGGGACTCATTTTGTCCTCATTTGATCTCAATAGAATTTTTAGGGATATTTCAAACTACAAGACTCAAAAGTCTCATTTTATCCGCGGTTTTCCCGTATCAGGACAAAATGAGACTTTTGAGGAGTAAAGATTATTTAGGAAACCTCATTTTGTCTTCAAAAAGTCTCATTCTTTTCTTGTTGAGGTTAAATTGAGGACTATTGCCATAGGATTGCAGACATTGAGAATAAAATGAGACTTTTTAGAATCCAATGTGATGAGTCTTATGAAAACTTATTGAGGTATCTGAGATTAAAAACGTCTAAATGAGGAAAAAATGAGTCTAAATAGTTCATTTGAGGATAAAATGAGTCCCAATTTTTCGACTCGGGATTAATCCTGCTTTAAATGTTAATTGAAAAGTTTCGCCCTTTCCCTTGTTCAAAGGACTTTCTACATGCATTTAGGGTAAAACTGATCATTATTTTAAGAAACTCCGAAGCACGCATTAAATTTTTGACGACAGCAATCGGATAAAATAGAAAGAGATCGAAGGACTATTAAGATTGACAAGTAATTAGCTAGGGATAATTATTGTAGGATATTAATGCTTTTTTGCATCCCGTGCAAAACACTTGAATTAATTACAATGGTTTTAGTAATGTGAGAGAAGGAGCGCTTCAGAAATTACTTTGCTGTAATGGAATGATTTTAAATTTCTTATACCTATTTGCCAATGAAATGTAAGGGAAAATAGTGATAATTGCTTAATGTAAAGTATTTTTAGAAGAAAATTGTTTTTTAATAACGTTTAAAATAAAATAATGTTAAGATTTGTGACAATACATTTAACATCTTTTTATAGTTTGGTACGTACAAGTCTATTCGCCATGAATTATACGATGATTTATGGTAGACATTGTGGGAAAGGAATTATTTGCTTGTACTTTCTTTTCGACTTTTAGTAAGTTTTCATAATCAGATCAGTCATTATTAATTGAATTATTACAGCTAAATTATCGTACATATGGATTTATATGTTTACTAACTTTCACAACTTCAAAAAGCCGAAATTTTTTTGAAGCGCTTTTTCGTTTGGGTTTTTGTTAACTTTTTCTCCAAAAAGGCTTAGAAAAAGCTGTCATCACCGCAGAACTCTACAACCACTTCTATGTATATTTCACACATATTTGAACATTTAGAATTATTGTTTAATAATAACAATCGGGATGCATTTTTTAACTATTAATTGTCTTCCTTACTTAAAATAATAACAAGACCATAGTGTTTATTGAGAAAGTTTATGGGTGATATATGTACTGTAAATTGTCCTATAAAGTAGACAAGAAGTAAATTGTGATTAAAAAGTAAATGAACGTCAGTGATCTCATAAATTTTGCATTTTATTACTTCGTCATAAAAATAACAAACTACGAGAAATTTGCGTTTTAACGCGTTTTTTAAACTTTGTTTATTTAACTCGAGACTGTTAGGGATAGTTATCTGTATGCACAGGATTTACGACCGCGAACGCAACGTTGTCTATGAAGCTTCTAATAATTTTCCTTTATTGCTTGGCAAATTTCTAATTTACTTTTGTTGTGGGTAGTATTTCAAATACGAAATTGTGTAATGTGGATTACAACTGACGTAAAGTTTAAGGCGGTATTGAAAGAGAAAATTTTTCTTATTGTTAGTTTTCTTTTTAAAATCAATAAAATGTTATTGATTTGTTGACAAAGTTCATAACTTTTCATCCCCTTTGTTAGAGAATTATTATTTTTACATAAATTGTGCAAATGTTAACGAGTATGACATTAATGAACCCTCAACTAAATAATATCGAAACAAGCTACGAAATTAAACATGTAAATTATAGGGTAGGAGAGTCAGGGGACTGTGACCGCGCCCCCAACCGAAGGGATTTATTTAAGCTGTTAATTTCGCATATGGGACTCGTGTGTCTTCTATCTATGGGGAGCATGGACACAATGTTTGTAACAACCTTTTATTTAGTCTGTATGTGCTTCTGTACAATCAAACAGGTATAAACATACAGAATCATGATAAACATGAAACATGATACGTATTTATGAAGGAACAATCGGAACTTATTGTTTAACCACTCTTCTAGGTACAGATTCTCTTTCTCTTAAAAAGAAGATGTTGTATATAACAATTTTAACAAAATTAATCAATACTCTTTCACGTTTTGTTTCCCTATAGGTCGTTGCTTAAGTAAAATTAACAAAATTATCAAAATTCTCCCCATTTGTATAGGTGTTAATACAATTGTTGTTTAACAATTTGTCAAGTTGAAAATTTATTTTCTTCTTGAATAAAAAATTGCAAAAAAATTCAAATAAATATTAAAACCCGAAGAAGAAATAAAAATGCAAATCTTGCAGTGGTCGTTAAATCTTAAATCGCTAATGATGTATATTAGAAATGAGCAAAATTATTGTAAAAATGTAGGTGTATTGAAGTGATTATAAAAATTTAGTACTAATTGTTTTTGCTAAATAACTCCCTGACTTCTTGTACTTGTTGTATTGCTGTTAAAAGTTAAAAAATTCCAATCGTCTGAACGATTTAAAAATAGATTAATTTCCCATATAAAGAAAATAGTTTCCGTTTCTAACCTCTTCCTGAACACTTATTTATTTATCCCTACTGAAAAAATAGTACGTAGCTATCATATTTTAATTGTACAGGAACTGATTGTATGATTATCTTGATTATCTGATAATCATTTAATCATAATTGCATGGTAAGTCAGCCCGAAATGTGCATAGGTACCTATCAATCGTCCATCATTATAGGAAATTAGCTCGTTAGACAGGACTGTTACCTTATTAACCGTAGAGTAGAATCATTTTACAGAGGCGTTTCTCAATAGCTGCACATAATCTACAAACTAAAGAAATACCATTAGCATATGCGTGCATAACATGATATAACACCGCGAGTTAATCGATTTCCAAGCGATATCCTGTTCGCAGCTGGTCCATAACGTTAATAGACTGCTGCTAGTATAACACGCCGATGAAGGATTTATAAAAAAGAAAATTCTGTTATGCTGATGGCAATGTGGCAATTTACCCACATTAAGTGAGAAATTGTATGTGTCTGATGCACAGTTAACATTTAAACAAGGTAATTCAAATGTAAAGTGATCGATAGTGATTGATCACATTTCAATGTTTTGATGCCCAAAAAAAAAACATGAAAAAAAGTTATTGTACACTGCACCCACGTCAGAATATTTCATGATATTGACCCAAAATATATAATTTACAGTTAAACTAGTTTTCTTATTATCCTTTAGAAATCATAGCTTTCGGGTCCTTCCAATATTCTATTTACTTTTATGATTACGTACCTATTGTCAACTCAACATTTCAGAATCAAAAATAGGTATAATATGTTATAATATTTGATTCAAAAAAACTTTTCCTTTGTCGACTTCGAAAAGCAAATCACNTATAATATGTTAAAATACTTGATTGAAAAAAACTTTTCCTTTGTCGACTTTAATTAAACTATTGTACAAATAGTATCATAAGTTTTATATTATATGTTTTCAAAATAATTAAGATAAAATGTGTAAAAGTAATTTTTTCTAAAGATTTTCTCGGTCTACTGCACTTTTCAAATAGAACGAATAGTTTCGATTCGCGAAGGGTTCTCTCTAATACAAGTTCGCTTGATGAAAGGGTAGAAAATGTCGGAAAGGACAACGCCGTCGTCGTCGTCGTCTACATCGGACACAAGCTATTGACGTTTGATCTTCTGATGTAACAAATTTCGGTTACAGGTCAGGTCACGTGTCGGCGGAGGCCACGTCCAAAGTCCATCCCATGTCAGGAGTCGGTCCCGACGCGACCAAGCTTATCTCTAAGGGCTCCTATAAGCTGCTCGATAACGACGTCAAAACGGCTTGGATCAACCCCAGACTGATTTCTAGGGTAGGTTTGCTTTTATATAATATCTATAGATGTACTATACAGTTGAATTCATTCGTCTGTCGCGTGCAATTTCTCTTTTTGCACATAGGGGCATGTATGCAGCAGAATTCTCTTTAAGGCTATGAAATAGTATTCGCAAAATTATTTACGACTTTAATAAAATATAGGGAAACTAAAGGGACTACATTTAAAGAAATGAAATTTCATAATTACCTACGTACAAAAAAGGATTAATATTACCTTATAATTTGCATTCCAACTGTTAGTACACTACATCATAATTGAGTGTGCTTTCAGAAGATTTGTTTTTGTTGGTACGATTTTGTTTTTGTATGGTTGTGTGATTGTTCCAATGGATATTAAATTGTTAAGGTCAGTTTACACATATTCGTATTGTATCCGTTATGTAACCGTTCCTCATCCGACGCAGTATTTATATAGGTCAGGCTGCTGTGTAAAGATACTGCCCCTTATTACAGGAATAATATAATAATACAATTACATCTCTGTATCTAGTAAGGACATCAGTATTCATGTCAGAACGCAATCATGTATTACAGTACCGTTTTTTTTTCTGTACCGTCAACAGACAAGTTAATTATCATTAATATTAAATTCGGCTGAATCAATACAGATACTGATATTGGTGTTGTATAATGTTTTCGTATGACTTTATTAAACCATTTCTTCGTCGGTACACGGAAGGTATACGTGACGGACGCGGTTCGGACATGTGTAAACCGTCTAGCATTACAAAAGGCTTGATGTAATTTTTCTTAGTGCTTCATTCCCACAATTCTAGGTAAACTCTCGTTACTCTGAGTTATTGTGTACCTACTGCAAGGTGTACAATATTTTTTGAAAAACGTTTATTATGATCTTGGTAAAAGTATTAAATAATTAAATTAGTGAAGCGAACGGTTAAGGCGATATATATTAATATTTTATTTTGAACCTCCTTCTGACACATGACAGCGTTCTTAATTTGTCAGTGTGATATTCAGTACGACATGCCGCCTTATTGGGCCCTTAATTTGTACTACTACGACTACTATGTTGTTTCTTCTTGTTTTATGACTTGTTATTGGGACATTTCATGTATAAGACGGTTATTAACCGTATGTCAGTAAGTACCGCTGCATATGGCACTCATGAAGTAGATTTACTATTAAATTTATAGACTATAAAATACGATATTTCAGTAATTGGATACCCCGAGGAATTCTCATTAGATCAGAGTGAGCTCGGGTTCCTCTAACTTTCCCTGCTACAAACGAACAAGGATATGCCACCACAGAAACGTAGTACGGTTTCTGTAGAGCATATAAAAAAGTTTTAATGACAACTTTAAAACAACGGTTTATAACTCAATTAAGAAAATATCAAATTGTATTCATTAACTTTTTAACTCCCATATTTAATTTGGAACCAGCGCCTTTAAACAGGAAGAAGGATTATACTTTGCGTACAAAGTTTTTGTTTCAATCGTAAGGAATCACGTAAATTACATACCTATATATATTTGCTTTTATTTCTATACTTTAGTATATCTTTAGATTACGGCGTCGTAATTTTTCGTGAAGAAATAAATTGCTGCTAAGCTTGTTAAAAAAGTTTTTGATTAAAATGTTTTGGATGATAATGAAAAAGTAGAAAGTTTATGAAATAGCCTTTCTTGGTGTAGGTGTTTTCCTTTGAGACATTTGGGTGGTTTTTAGTAGGTATATGCAGGATTTAATTTCTCAATATTATTATATAAGTTATGGTGGGCGAAAGTATAAAGTACTTTGTAAACTATTATTAACAATTTATTAGATAAAACTATAAGAAGTAAGAAGAATTATATATAATATAATATTTCATTTTTACGTAGAAATGGATATTATTGAGATTAAACAATGGTAGAGATAGATTGCAGGTATTAATTTTATTAAATTATATTAATGTTTTAGAAAAAGGGGTTTACGATTTTCACTGTATTGCAAACGCCATCTCAAACCTCTTATTTTCAATCTTGATCCCGTCAGTTATTAATTTTAAATCCAATTTAATTATGTTTGTGATACACACTATTGTGCTTTGCATTATTAAGTATTTCTATTTTTATTTTAATGCCCAATCCAATTCGATCATTTTTGTAAAAGTTCATCCGCATCTATCTTCAATTGTAATTAAAACCGAAAGCGTATGAAATTCTCGGCAGAATTTCTGTGATACTAAATTTCATATCAATTGAATACGAATTAATAAAATAATTTTGATGACAACATTTTTTCTTCTGAAAATTCATAATAATTAACAGAGCTTGAACTAGTAGTGTTTAGGTAAGTATTTCTTTCCCACTTTCATTTGAAAATTGTGAGGGATGAGTTCGTCGGTCATTTAGCGGCGGAAAATGCGACACCATACATCACGGTCGGTCGTAGTAACTACAGGGGCGGTAACGGAATGGACGGGGATCTCCACATGTTCCTTAATGGCGTTTTCAACGTGAACGATAAATGCAAGATAACAGTTATTGTTCTGAGTCACTACGGCCAAGTAATAAAACAGCATTATGTTTCGGTGCAGTTTTCGTTTGCAGACTGAAATTAGTCTTTTTATTGACTAGTTTCGCCAAACAGCCGAAGCGACTACCATATGGAGCTTCTGTGTCGTAAAAGTTATAATTAATATTTAAGTGCATTCACTTACATCTTTTGGATAGAAAATTATGGCAATAAACTCCGCTATAAACTTAACGTAATCTTCCAATTAACTTATTAAATTTATAACAAGTTTGTGCCAAATGCAAAATCAGTTCAAAAATACCAGCTGTCCTAGTCATTTCAGTAAAGTTTCATCGAAATCAGTTCAACAGTTTCAGATGATTAGTTCATATAGACAGACAGGTAGACAGACAAATTATTCTTTAAGGATGTTTGGGGATTACAGTCGGAGACAAGAATACATAAAATTAGAAATTTGTGATTAATTAGGCTTTGCAGGTAAATGAGGTAAATAAATACTATCTATACTAAAAAAAGAGTATACCGTTTAAGAGAAAATTTGGAATTTGACCAAAAACTTTCAATAAAATAAGAAATAACGAATAATATTGTAGAGATGTAACAGTAACATTAACAGGGACGTGTAAATATAACGATTTATTAAAAGAAACAAGTTATAAAATGAATAAGATTAACTTAACAGAAAATGGAAGCTTTACATGAATGAGCAAAGCCCTCACGACGTCTAACTTTTTCGAAGGTTATTCTTCGACTCCCGATTCCGTCCTTTTTAAAACTGTACAGTAATCGGTACTTCTTGACCGTCCCAGAGGTCTTTTTCTTTAAGCAACGGTAATAAACTTTACGACAGGGTTGGGTCCGAGGACCTGGCTGCTACATGTACATTTTCCTAGAAATTAGTAAATAATTCTTACGACTATAACAACTTAAAATTTAAACATTAACAACTAACTTATTCTAAGGCACGTCTGCATACTACATTCGGCCATCCTGCATTACATCTGGCCTCAGATGTTAGCATCATCGTCTGTTTCATTTTCGTCGTCAGTTTCAGGTATTTTACTTTCTCGATTGAATTTAGGAAGATTTTCATCATATTGTGCCCACGGTTTCAGGTGGTCAGCTGACACTGATGTCTCGCGCGGCCCTTCATGATTACCTACTTTGCTCACAATGTAGCGGTCGTTACGCAGGACTTTATTTATACGGTATGGACCTAAATACTTGGGATACATTTTCAAACCTGGCCCAAATTGTGTCCGTTTTATTGCGACGAGGTTCTCCACTTGGTAATGTTTTGCCTTTTTACGCTTTTTGTTAAAAGATTTCTTATTTTCATCCTGCATCTGGGCAATTTTGTCTTTTGCCTCAACACGTATAGCGTCTCGTTCTTCGTCGAACATTTTTGTCCATTCTTCTTCAATGATCTCACGTATACGTTCATCACTCTTCAAACGCATGTCAGTACCAATTAGAAGTTTAAAAGGGGTATTTTTGGTGCTGCGATGAATTGTAGCGTTCAAGTACTTTTGTGCGGTATTTACATGTTTATACCATTCTTCGGGTTTCGGAGCTGACAACTTTGCTAATAATGGAATAAGCGTCCTGTTTACTCGTTCGACCTGTCCATTGCTTCGAGGTACACCTGTTGTAATACATACGTGCTCGATTTTTTCTATTTTGCAATATTCGTTAAATGCTTCTGAGGTAAATGCCGTCCCTCGATCTGAGATAATTCTTCTGGGATTACCGAATATTGCGGACTGTCTCTTTAGCCGATCAATTACGGCAGCTGTGTCTGTTGAACGTGTTGGGTATATCCATACAAACTTTGAAAATGCATCAGTGACAACAAATAAATAACGGTATGATTTCTTTGTTGACGGTATAGGGCCCAAGTGGTCAATGTGATACGTGTCTAACGGTACGCTACCTTTATTTATTGCATGCAATAGACCTTCCTGCTTTCCTTGTTTTTTTTCGACTAAAATACAATCTATACAATTTTTTATGACATGCTCAACTTTCTCTCGCATATTTTTAAACCAATAATCGCGTTTTATGAGAGCCTCGGTTTTATTAATTCCGAAATGACCGTTCTCGTGTGCACGTCTTATAATTTGCATCTGCATACAATTTGGTACAACTATTAAAAATTCATCGTTTACAATTTTATATAAAATATCATTTCTTATCTCATATTCCTTAGTTTTACAATTTCTTATTAACACAAAAATATTAGCTAATTCATTATCTTCATGCTGTGCTCTCTTTAACTTTACAATAATC